>NC_079197.1:60777101-61054601 GCF_029499605.1 Hyla sarda | reverse complement strand
GGGGTGTAGTTTCCAAAAATGGTATGCCATGTGGGGTTTTCTGCTTTTCTGGCACCATCGGCGCTTCCTAAATGTGACATGCCCCTCAAAAACCATTTCAGCTAAATTCACTCTCCAAAATCCCATTGTTGCTTCTTCCCTTCTGAGCCCTCTACTGCGCCCGCCGAACACTTTACATACACATATGAGGTATTTTCTTACTCGAGAGAAATTGGGTTACACATTTTGGGGGGCTTTTTCTGCTATTACCACTTCTAAAAATTCAAAAACTGGGTCTACAAGAACATGCAAGTGTAAAAAATGAAGATTTTGAATTTTCTCCTTCACTTTGCTGCTATTCCTGTGAAATACCTAAAGGGTTAACAAACTTACTGAATGTCCTTTTGGATACTTTGTGGGGTATTTCAAATTTGAAGGCCCTTCAAATCCACTTCAAAACTGAACTGGTCCCTGAAAAATTCAGATTTTGAAAATTTTGTGAAAAATTTGAAAATTGCTGCTGAACTTTGAAGCCCTTTGATGTCTTCCAAAAGTAAAAATATGTCAACTTATAAAGTAGACATATTGTATATGTGAATCAATATATAATTTATTTGGAATGTCTATCTTCCTTACAAGCAGAGAGCTTCAAAGTTAGAAAAATGCAAAATTTTCAAATTTTTCAGCAAATTTTTTAATTTTTCACCAAGAAATTAGGCAAGTATAGACGAAAATTTACCACTACCATAAAGTAGAATATGTCACGAAAAAACAGTCTTGGAATCAAAGTAAAAGCATCCAAGAGTTATTAATGCTTAAAAGTGACAGTGGTCAGATTTGCAAAAAATGCTCCCGTCCTTAGGGTCATAATGGGCTCCGTCCCCAAGGGGTTAAAGTCCCATGCAAATCAATGGGAAATGTATGTTCCCACATAACTTCCATACGGCTGGAGATATTTCAATACCTGGTACACATATTACAGGTCGGGATGGGAGGTCGGGATAGGAGTTAGAAATAGGACGACGGGATAGGTCGAGAGAGGAGGTCGAGAGAGGAGGACTGTTGACAGTATATAAGCAGTGCGAGAAGGCGGGTTCCTCTGCACGCAGACTCTGTGAAAGTCCTCAAAGGATGTCGATCTTCAATTCCATGAAACAGCAAATGTAATGTTTCGGGTTGTTTGGATGCCCATAGACTTTACCCAGAGTGGCCTCATTACTATAGGATCGTAAAAAGTAAATGTATGTTACCCCCAAATTTAACGCGAGCGAAGCCGCGGGCAAAAGCTAGTATATATATAAAATATAAAAAGAGAAGGCCTGACTCACTGACTCATCAATGCCCAGCCTAAACCCTTGGACCTAGAAAGCTGAATTTTTTCACAGATGTTTTTATTTTTTTTTAATTTTTTTTTAAGATGAGGAATAATAAAGGATTTTTCCAAATAACACCCTTAACCCCTTAAGGACGCAGGGTTTTTCGGTTTTTGATCTTAAGTTTTTTCCTCCTCACATTTTAAAAATCATAACCCTTTAAATTTTTCACCTAATAATCCATATGGTAGCTTATTTTTTGTGCCACCAATTATACTTTGCAGTGACAGTCATTTTACCGTAAAATCTACAGCGAAACGGGGAAAAAAAATCATTGTGCGACGAAATTGAAAAAAAAAACGCCATTTTGTAACTTTTGGGGGCTTCTGTTTCTATGCAGTACATTTTTTGTAAAAATGACACCTGATCTTTATTCTGTAGTTCCATACGATTAAAATGATACCCTACTTATTTCGGTTTGATTTTGTCGTACTTCTGGAAAAAAATCATAAAGTAAATGCACATAAATTTATACGTTTAAAATTGTCATCTTCTGACCCCTATAACTTTATTGTTCTGCCTATGGGATGGTATGAGGGCTCATTTTTTGCACCGTGATCTGACTTTTTAGTGGTACCATTTTTATATTGATCAGACTTTTTGATATGTTATTTTGGACTTTGGAATTTTTTTGCGCGTACACCATTGACTGTGCGGTTTAATCAATGATATATTTTTATAGTTCTGACATTTACGCGCGCGGTGATACCACATATGTTTATATTTATTTTTATTTACATGCTTTTTTATGGGAAAAGGGGGGTGATTTGAACTTTTATTAAGGAAAGGGTTAAATCACTGTTGTGGTCAAGTTAACATATGTGAAATGGTTATAAACATACCTACTCCCTAAACCGGAAACAGGAACCTGCTCTACAATATTAAGCAAACATGGTAATTAATAACTTAACAAGCCAGAGGTGTGCCGGGATGGCCGACTAGGGTAGCCTATAAGAAGAGGGCAAAACACCAACTGATAGGTAAATAACAATAGTTTATCAACGCTATGATAACAAGTTACACACAAGCCAACTGGGTAAATGCTTTGGCCATCTCCTTCTGGGGATTAGGTATGTATCTGTGAAAAACACGGAGAACTCCATCTTCCCAGGTTTTTGATGATGTGTGAACGTATGGAATGTCTCGAGGCTGAGGATGCGGCCCCCATCCTGAAAGAATGGCCCGACACCGTGGAAGGATCCATTCCCGCGGTACGTGTTAGAATACGTATGTGACTAATAAAATCTCAGGGGGAACACTGGAAAAGGCAGTAACGGGAAGTCAGGAGATATGTTGTGTAGTAGCGTCGACAGTTGTTGTAAGACCTTTACAGGACACCACGGATTAATAGAAGGGAAGAAGTTGACATCAACCTGCTTAGTTTGCGGTGTTTTGGTTCTACCTAACTGCAATTTGAAACCGGGTCCATCAGGTGTAAGATGCCTAACTTGTAAAGTGTGGGATTTATAAATTGGTTTTGGTGAATTCACCTGGCCTGAGAAACCCGTAGAACGCCAAGTAAATAGCTGCCTTAATGACCAGGCTAGCCGAAACCCCAAACTGGTTTCCGTTGAGGATACCACTAAACGTTTGGAATTCCGCAGCAGATACAGGGACTCTGGATGGCGACTTGGGTTTCTCAGACTTTTGGATTCCTTTTAAAGCTGCTTTGATGGGGTGTGTGCCCAAAATAGAAGGTAAGCTAGGATTATTTAACGAACGGAAATGTTGTACGCCTGCTAGATAAATGTGAATGGTACTGTGAGATCATTTGAGAGAAGAGTGGCAAAATGATGTAAAGGCTAGGATGTACTGGATGTCGAAGGGAGAAGAAGTCGGATGATTATGTGTAAATTTAAGAAAAGTATTCCAGGCAACCTTGTAGGCTCTGGCTGTGTTGACAGCTAAGTAGTTGTTGATCAATTGTAAAGCCCCTAACAAATGAGTTCTTAGTCCAGAGTCAATGAGCTGAGGGGAGGTGCTGGTGTGACTACCCTGTCCGCCTGTGGCATGACCTGTCGGAAAACCTGCAAATTTAAGCGTGAGAGTGCATCAGCAGCTGTATTCCTACTACCTTCAATATATACACACACTCTATGTTAAACTTCCCCATTAAGGCTGTATGAACTAACCTGCGCAGGAAAGACATAATGGTCAATGATCTGGATCTGCCTTTCTGGATTATGTCTCGAGTAGCTGTATTATTAGTATGAAACACTACTGTGTGACCCTGCCATAAGTGTCCCGAAGTTTGAGCTGCTGTGACTATCGGGACAATCTCAAACAGGGCTGAAGTAGTGGAAAACTCTGGTAGAGCCAGAAGTTACGGTGCCCAGTGATTGTTGAAAATAGCGGCATAACCAGCTGAGGCGGCCACATCGGTAATAACTACTGGTGAGGAATTATTAGCTGAAGGAATAAACATGGATATGCTGTTCCAATTTGTGAGATACTGGTCCCACATTACCAGATCAGCTTTTGCTGCTTGACCGAGGACCACCGGGGAGTCCATTTCCGGAGCTGACGGCAACAGGGCCAGTAAAAGGGAAACGAAGGACCGGCCTTGAGGAATGATCCTCATAGCAAAGTTGAGCATACCTAGAAGACTCAGTAACTGGTGTCTGTTCGTGACCAGGGAGCGAGCCATGCCGTGGATGACTGTACGAATGTGGTCTAATTTCTCTTGTGGTAATCTGGCTACCATGTTTACGGTGTCCAATACCACCCCCAGAAAGATTAAGGAAGTACAGGGACCTTCCACTTTCTTGTTGGCCACTGGAACCTTCAAGCAACTGAACACGGACAAAAGTGTCTGTAGATCTTTAGGTACATCATTCGGACTTTCAAGTAACAGAAAGTCATCTAGATAGTGAACAACAGTGGCACAGGACCACTGATTAACCAACACCCGTGTCGGTAATATCCGCTTTGGATAACCAGGTGCCAGGGCCAAGGTCCAGAATACGCTGAATGGCTGCATCTAACGAAGTGTATTTCATTGTGAACTCTTCTGATGGTATCAAAGAGTTGAGGCTAGGAATATTGCAAGAAAGGGGGGCAGACAAATCATACGAAATTTATTAGAGAATTTGCCGTGTACGACTCCGATGGGACTCACCCTCCACTGGTTATACAGAGCCCTGGGGAAAGGACCGATGACAAAGCCTTTAACAACCTCATTCCTTAACAATTCCGTGACAATCCCAGGGTTGGCAGAAGCTGATTGCAAGTTTCGGCATTCAAACGTTTCCTGGGGTAAACTAACCAGGCCTATATAAAACCCCAACTCAAAGCCTTTGCACAGGAAATCCACCAGATCAGGGGCCGGATGACCCTGGAGGTACTCTCTGAGGACTAAGGTGTTTACGCCGCTTAGTCATGCCTCCGGTCCTGTTTTTTTTTTGGCATTGGCTCTTGGGGTGAGCTCGATGACAGACGCTGCAGACATGCAACAATCGGCACTGGCTAGATCAGCATGATGAGTGGTTGAAATTGTTGCATATCTGCGCGTTCCCTAGATAGTGAACAGGCCTGCCTAATTTGTCCACTGAGGAACCTGACTGTGACTTGGAGGTCGCTCCACCTTCTGCTGCCGAGGTACAGGCTGTCGAGTTAGTGCACCAACTCGTGGCGTGCGTGGATGATTGACAAATGGCACATAACGGTGCCCTAAGGCCAGCAAAGTGCCTGCAAAATAGTTCTGTATCCAGAACGGCCCAATTTGTAACTTGCTGAAATTGGGTCAATGTTGAAGCGGCTTTCGCAGAAAAGGAGCAATGATAGTCCTAGAATGCGAATCCTCCGTACTTGTAACCAAGATCCACAAGTTAGTGTAGGTATTGGTCCAGTTCAATGCGCCTGTGGGGACTGGCAGCGCACACATCTCTGAACAGACCAAAAGCCAGGACAAACTCGGGAATGTTCAATTTCTTATTCAGTCTGGGGTTCCTAGCCTTAACCACAATTGAGACCTCACCGCAGGCGAAGGTTTTATTATCAACGATGTCCTGAGAAGCCACAGGAGAGATGCTAAATTAACATCTTTCCCTTCTAGGATGTCTCTCCTGATGGCTTCCGGAATAAAATGCGCCGGGATGAGGCTGAATGACTGAGAGGACGTACCTGCGAAACTCGACCCGGCTGATGAATTTGGAGTAGGTACGACCACTCTCGAGCTGGAAGCAACCGGTGGGTCTGATGCAATGACTGGAGTGGCTGCTGCCACTGGTGGCGTTCCAGCCCCTGAACCTGCCAAGCCCACGGCCGCGGAGCTTCCTGCTGTCGGTGAGGGACCGGAAGACCCGGGGGGGATTGCCGAGGTAGTGGCAGTAGGCCGGGACTCCAAAGCAGCTAACCTATCTTGCATCTCGTTCATCGAGGTAGATAAAGTGTTTAAGATCTTATGGATCTGTACAAGAGATACTGGATCACGATCTTCTTGGCTATGAGAACTATGAGCTTCGTGGGAATTCAGGATCCTGAATAATTCGGCTTTCCTTGCGGTGGCAGGGAAGGGAATTCCCCGACGACGAAGTTCAGCCGTAATTCTAGGGATGGTCCAGGACCTAAGCGTCATTGCGTTCCTGCCAGACGAAGAGCTTGCTGGTGAAGGGGGAGCAGTGGAAGGAGTGGCAGCGGCCCCTTCTACACTCTCTTCCACGTAAGACATCTACTGAAAGACAATAACGTACTGTCAGGATTGACCTGACAAAACGAAACCGATGCTGTGGAAAAGAAACGACATGAGGCACGTTGATTGACAAGACAATCAATCTCTAGGAGTGATTTATGACAAGACAGGTAACCTATATGTGACAATACGTCAGATTACGAGGTGCGAGGATTACCGCGGGCAGTCAACCTCTACTTACAATCTTGTATATATAATTAAGACATAAGGACTCGAGGAATGACTAGGCAATCCGCCGCAAGATAAGATCCCCCTGTGTGCATATCTACTGCTAACCATCACGGTGTCTATCTATAAAACACATCCATGAATGCATACCGATGTACACCTAGCTTTAACCCCTTAAGGACCCAGCCATTTTACACCTTAGGACCCGGCCATTTTTTGCACATCTGACCACTGTCACTTTAAACATTAATAACTCTGGGATGCTTTTAGTTATTCTGATTCCGAGACTGTTTTTTCGTGACATATTCTACTTTAACATGGTGGTAACATTTTGTGGTAACTTGCATCCTGTCTTTGGTGAAAAATCCCCAAATTTGATGAAAAATTAGAAAATTTTGCATTTTTCTAACTTTGAAGCTCTCTGCTTGTAAGGAAAATGGATATTTAAAATTATTTTTTTTTATTCACATATACAATATGTCCACTTTATGTTTGCATCATAAATTTTCACAAAATTTCCAAACTCACAATTTTTCAGGGACCAGTTCAGGTTTGAAGTGGATTTGAAGGGTCTACATATTAGAAATACCCCACAAATGACCCCATTATAAAAACTGCACCCCCCAAATTATTCAAAATTACATTCAGTCAGCATTTTAACCCTTTAGGTGTTTCACAGGAATAGCAGCAAAGTGAAGGAGAAAATTCACAATCTTCATTTTTTACACTCGCATGTTCTTGTAGACCCAATTTTTGAATTTGTACAAGGGGTAAAAGGAGAAAATGTATACTTATATTTGTAGCCCAAATTCTCTCGAGTAAGCACATACCTCATATGTCTATGTAAAGTGTTCGGCGGGCGCAGTAGAGGGCTCAGAAGCGAATGAGCGACAAGGTGATTTTGGAGAGTACGTTTTTCTGAAATTTTTGGGGGGCATGTTGCATTTAGGAAGCCCCTATGGTGCCAGAACAGCAAAAAAAAAAAAAAAAAAAAAAAAAACACGTGCTATACCATTTTGGAAACTAGACCCCTTGAGGAACGTAACAAGGAATAAAGTGAGCCTTAATACCCCACAGGTGTTTCACGACTTTTGCATATGTACAATTTTTTTTTTTTTAATTCACTAAAATGTGTGTTTCCCCCCAAATTTCACATTTTTGCAAGGGTTAATAGCAGAAAATACCCCCCAAAATTTGTAACCCCCCATCTCTTCTGAGTATGGAGGTACCCCATAAGTTGACCTGAAGTGCACTACAGGCGAACTACAATGCTCAGAAGAGAAGGAGTCATATTTGGCTTTTTGAGAGCGAATTTTGCTCGGTGGGCATGTCGCATTTAGGAAGCCCCTATGGTGACAGGACAGCAAAATAACCCCCACATGGCATACCATTTTGGAAACTAGACCCCTTGAGGAACGTAACAAGGAATAAAGTGAGCATTAATACCCCACAGGGGTTTCACGACTTTTGCGTACGTAAAAAAAAATATATATGTTTTTCACTAAAACGTGTGTGTCCCAAATTTCCCATTTTTGCAGGGGTTAGAAGCAGAAACTACCCCCAAAATTTGTAACCCCATCTCTTCTGAGTATGTAGGTACCCCATAAGTTGACCTGAAGTGCACTATGGGCAAACTACAATGCTCAGAAGAGAAGGAGTCATATTTGGCTTTTGGAGAGCAAATTTTGCTCGGGGGGCATGTCGCATTTAGGAAGCCCCTATGGTGACAGGACAGCAAAATAACCCCCACATGGCATACCATTTTGGAAACTAGACCCCTTGAGGAATGTAACAAGGGGTACAGTGAGCATTTACCCCCCACTGGTATCTGTCAGATCTTTGGAACAGTGGGCTGTACAAAATTTTGAATTTGCACAGCCCACTGTTCCAAAGATCTGTCTCACTGCACCCCTCATTACATTCCGTGAGGGGTGTAGTTTCCGAAATGGGGTCACATGGAGCCACCCCTGTGCAAATCACCTGAAATATACATGGTGCACTCTCCCTTCTGGGCCTTGTTGTGCGCCCCCAGAGCAGTTTGCGCCCACATATGGGGTATCTCCGTAGTCGGGAGAAATTGCATTACAAATTTTGGGGGGCTTTTTTCCCCTTTTACCTCTTATCAAAATGAAAAGTATAGGGCAACACCAGCATGTTAGTGTAAAATTTTTTTTACACCAACATGCTGGTGTAGACCCCAACTTCACCTTTTCATAAGTGGTGAAAGGAGAAAAAGCACCCCAAAATTTGTCAGGCAATTTCTCCCCAGTACGGCGATACCCCATATGTGGCCCTAAACTGTTGCCTTGAAATACAACAGGGCTCCAAAGTGAGAGCGCCATGCGCATTTGAGGCCTGAATTAGGGATTTGCATAGGGGTGGACATAGGGATATTCTATGCCAGTGATTCCCAAACAGGGTGCCTTGAGCTGTTGCAAAACTCCCAGCATGCTTGGACAGTCAACGGCTGTCCGGCAATACTGGGAGTTGTTTTGCAACAGCTGGAGGCTCCATTTTGGAAACAGTGGCGTACCAGACATTTTTCATTTTTATTGGGGAGGGGGGCTGTGTAGGGGTATGTGTATATGTAGTGTTTTTTTACTTTTTATTTTATTTTGTGTTCGTGTAGTGTAGTGTAGTGTTTTTAGGGTACAGTCACACGGGCGGGGGATCACAGCGAGTTTCCCGCTGCGAGTTTGAGCCGCTGCACAAAATTTGCTGCATCGCAAACTTGCAGCCTTATACTCACTGTGTGCCCCCTGCCCATGTGAATGTACCCTCCAGCTGTTGCAAAACTACAACTCCCAGCATGTACAGTCTATCAGTGCATGCTGGTAGTTATAGTTTTGCAACAGCTGGAGGCACACGGGTTGGGAAACATTGCATACACTGATTGCCAGTGTGCCTCCAGTTGTTGCAAAACCACAACTCCCAAACATTCTCAGGCATGCTGGAAGTAGTAGTTCGGCAACATCTTTAGAGCCAGATGTTGCCGAACTACAACTCCCAGCATGCTTGGAGTTGTAGTTTTGCAACATCTGGAGGACTACAGTTTTCAGACCACTAATACAGTGGTTCCCAATCTGTGCCCTTCCAGATGTTGCAAAACTACAACTCCCAGTATGCCAAAACTGTCCAGGCATGTTGGGAGTTGTAGTTCTGCAACATCTGAAGGGCCAGATGTTACAGAACTACAACTCCCAGCATGCCTGGAAAGTAAGGGCATGCTGAGGATGTGTAGTTTTGCAACATCTGGAAGGGCACAGTGATCTCCAAACTGTGGACCTCCAGATGTTGCAAGGGCTGTCTGGGCATGCTGGGAGTTGTAGCATACAGGGTCCCATTACAGCAATGCATGTCGCTTTACGGCGACGTGTATTGCTGTAAAGGGCCCTGACCGCGGCTCAAGAGGAACTCACCTGTCGCCGCCGTCTTCATCGCCGGGACGAGGTAAGTACCGGGGCCGGTCCCCAGCACTCCCCCGTCGCGTTCTCCGGTCTTCCTCCCGTCCTCTCCGGACTTCCAGGGGCCGGGCAGGGCGGGAGGAAGTAACCCCCCCCTGCGATTGGTCGGTTAGCTAACCGACGGATCGCAGGGGATAGGAGGTGGCAGGCTTGCCACCTCGCTCCTTTACTCCAGCATGGTCCTGGCTGTCGGTGACAACCGGGATCATGCAAAATTATCGGGCGGTCGGGTCCCAGAGACCCGATCAGCCCGGTATCACCGCAGATCGCAGGGGCGATTTCCCTCGCGATTTGCAGCGATCGCCGATATGGGGGGCAGACATGGCCCCCCTCGGCATTTGCCCTGGATGCCTGCTGAAGCATTTCAGCAGGCATCCGCTTACGATCTCTGCCCAGGGCGCGGCAGAGACCGGAGAAACAGCCCAGGGTGCCAGGCCGTTCTAATACGTCCTGGGTCCTTAAGGGGTTAAATAACACCCTATTTGTGTAAAAATAAATAATTCTCCAGTCCTTAATACTCACGAAGTGTGCTCTGGACCTTTTCTAAAGAAAATAAAACAATTAGTGCTGCTAGCCCAGTGATCCCCAAAACGTGCGATAAAGATATTGTAAATGAATAGCAGGCTACCTTGAAGTTGGAATAGGAATAGGCTTACGAAGCCCAGAAAGAGACAGAGGATTAACCTGCAATGTAAAATGGTGCAGAAACTAAGTTACCAAGTAGTCTGTTAAAAACCCAGATGATGAACCCCCGGATATAAAGAAAACGGTACATACTCAGAATCCCTAGTACAATATATATAGATAAATTTACGTGTGGGAGTGGTTTCTCTCTTCGGATAGGATCTGAAATAAATAACGTGAATGTGCCATGTCAGCGTAGCTCAATCCGAAAACCCGATGTAACCTTAAATATTGTGCCAGAAGAAACGTGACTGCAAAACTAGTATGTGTTAGCGAAAACGACCAATCCTATCGGTAAGGTTAAGCACGTGCTAACCCATATCGAAAATGTAATATACGTGAGTATGTGTCTACCCACCCGCATGTGTATACGATTAGGTGTACATACTTAACCTACGTATCTACTAACATGGTGACATGATGAATACAATGATTTGTATGAAAAACCTCAATAAGCGAACCCTACTACCACCAACCTGGACAGCCTGTGCTGATCATGAAGCTGCCGTCCTGACTCCCTTGTCAGTCAATAAGGAGTGCCCATGACTGGTACCCATAATGTGCACACAGGATGCTGACAGTGCCCCCGTACGCCCCATGGTCCAGGGAGACAGGACCGGGCAACAGGCTCATCATATCCCAGTGCTGGCGCAATCCCTGGTTTTCCCTCAGTTTGCTCCGAGGTGTGCATGTCAGCGCAAGGAAACCGAGCGCAGCCTCCTGACATGCCCCGCGCCAACACGCACATGCCAGACCAGGCGACAGAACCCCGCAGCACCTCCTACACGGCTGATATGCCATCAATCCAAAGTACTAACTTGACATAAAAAAAAAAACTCGGACGCAGCCCCCCCGTGCTGCCTCCATACACTCCTGGGAGCCCGGAGCGACGTCCGGGACTATGACATCCGTTGCTCCGAGCCCATGAGCCGGCCCGGAAGTAAACAAGAAGCACGATGCCTTGTTTGCGCTCTGTGCGGCCGTACGAGAGACCCAACAGCCTGCTATGAGCGGGACCCGACCGCTTCATCAGGTGAGAGGGCCGTGAGCTGCCGAGCCCTAGGCCCTGAAACCAGGCTGTGGGAACAGAAAAATTAAACCCCGGCACCCGAACGCACCCTTACCTGCAAACCTCCATCGCCCTAAGGGAGGGAGTGTCGGACCGGAAGCTGACACCCGGAAGCAACGCGGTGTTGTAGCAGAGACCCGAGAGTTGTGGTCTCTGCTTAAATCACGCCCAGACTCCTCCCACAAATTAGGTTAGCTCTTCCAGCTAACCTTCACTTATTAACTTTTTTTTTTAACACTTTTTTTTGCAGTGTTATAGCTCCCATAGGGGTCTATAACATTGCATACACTGATTGCCAGCACTGTTCCCTGCAAAGCCATAGCTTTGCAGTGATCAGTGTTATCGGCGGTCGATTGCTCAAGCCTGCATTTCAGGCTTGGAGCAAATCAATCACCGAAGGGACACGCCGGAGGAAGATAAGAGGACCTCCGTTCGTGTCCCAGCTGATCGGGACACCGATTTTCACTGCAGTGGTCCCGATCAGCCCCACTGAGCAGCCGGGCAGCTTTCACTTTTGTTTTAGAAGCGGCGTTCAACCGCGTCTAAAGGGTTAATCGTGCGCGGCACCGCAATCGCTGCCGCGCTCTATTAGCCCCGGGTCCCGGCTTCAGATAGATGCCGGGACCGACCCGATATGACGCGGGGTCACCGCGTGACCCCGCGTTATATCGCGGGAGCCAGCCAAGGACGTAAATATACGTCCTTAGTCATTAAAAGGGTTAAGGGGGTGAAAAAGGGGTTGAAAGTTTGTATGGAAGTCCGTCATTTTTGAAGCTAGAAGCATGAAACTTTGTTTTTAGGCTAACAATTAGAAATAAAGAAACACGTGTTTTAACGTTTCCTTAAAATTCTACCCCTGAAGGGATGAAACGGGGGTTCAAAGTTGTATGAATTAACCCCTTGCCGCAGAACACGGGGTATACTCGGCGCTGCGGCACGGGAGGATTATGAAGCGAGCTCAGGAGCTGAGCTCGCATCAAAACTGCACAGTCCCGGCTGCTATCAGCAGCCAGGACCCTTGGCTAATGCCAGACATCGGCGTTACGGCAGATGTCCGGCATTAACTCTTTAGACGCGGCAATCAAAGTAAAAAGAATTCGGGTTGTTTTGATGCCTGTAGACTTTACCCAGAGCGGCCACATTACTATAGGATCGTAAAAAGTAGATCTAGGTTACCCCAAATTTAACGCGAGCAGAGCCGCGGGCAAAAGATAGTGCATATATATATTAGATTAGTTAGGAGTAGCCGTATTATTCCAGTGATGCAAAAAGCAAAATCATCGGTAGTTGCAGTATCTTGTAATACCTTTTTTATTGGACTAACAAGATTTTGTAGAGACAAGCTTTCGGGATTCCTCCCTTTATCAAGTCATAAGCATTTCTGAGCTCACAAGGAGAAAACACAGGTTCTATCTCACAAAATCTCCATTGGTGGAGAATGGACATTAAGTTGGGCCATAAATTGTATAGCAATAGGACGATAGATACAGATAAGGATGAGGAGGGGGGGGGGGGGGCTGGAGAGCAGAGGTGAGAATAGTGGTTACGCTGGACAGACAATTTTACTATAGAGCCATAGACTGAAGATAAGACTAGACAGGGGAGGGGGAGCAGGGGTGTGATGGTGTTAGAGCAGGGAGAGGGTGGAGAGTTTAGCAAAGGTTATAGGAAATTTTGATAATGGGATAAGAAGCTTAAGCTTTACAGACTAAATGCCATATCATCCCTCTAACTTTGATTTTGCCTGAACTTCAGTTTGGTCCCCCCTTCCAGTGCCACAACATTCCTCCCCTTTTATCAGCCCCTGTGCCACATTTATCAGCCCCTGCGCCACACCCATCCCCCCCCCTTACCCTCATCATTACCCCCCCTGCTCATCATTACCGCCCCCCCCCCTGCTCATCATTACCACCCCCCCCCCCCCCTATGCTCTGCTGCACAATCAGGGACGTCACTCATTCAATGGTGCTGCCGCTGTGACTATTCTAATGGCTGCGATTGCTGCCACCACACTGACCAGCGGCGGCTGCAGCGAATGATGAGTAACGTCCCAGACGCTGTGCAGCCGGCAGAGGACGTCACTCAACCTGCTTCTCTGACCGCAGCCGGCAAGACCCGACACCAGACCTGGCCTGCCGAGCGCGGCTAGGTAAGGAAGATTTAAAAAAAAAAAAATAAAACAATGTAATTTTGTAACTTTTGGGAGCTTCCGTTTCTATACAGTGCATTTTTCGGTAAAAATAACACCTTGGCCCTCATTTACTATTGCAAACCAGACATGTTTTGTCGGGTTGTGCGCCAGATTCTGTCAAATCTGTGCCAAAATATGCGCCAGAATAAAAAAAAAAAAAAAAAAAAACAGACTAACTCCATTTAGCTAAGAAAACACGGAAAAGGGGGCGTGGCTGCCTGTAAAAGGGGGCGTGGTCTCCGAAATGGGGCGGGTTCCCGCCATTTTAACAAAAATTCGACATATTTACTAGGGATGTAAGGAAAGAAAAAAGAAATCGATTTGCGCGATTTTTCACTTGGCGATACTGAATCGATTCAAAATATTTTTGATATAAAGAGTGACCAAAAATACGATATGTTGGACTTTGGAATTTTTTTGCGCATACACCATTGACCGTGCGGTTTAATTAACAATATATTTTTATAGTTCGGACATTTCCACACGTGGAGAAACCACATGTTTAATTTTTATTTACACAGTTTTTTTTTAGTTTTTTTTTTTATGTGAAAAGGGCGGTGATTCAAACTTTTATTAGGGAAGGGGTTAAATGACGTTTGTTCACTTTTTTTTTTACTTTTTTTTTTGCAGTGTTATACCTCCCATAGGGGGCTATAACACTGCACACACTGATCTTTTACCCTGATCCCTGCAAAGCCATAGCTTTGCATGGATCAGCAAGATAGGGGGTTGATTGCTCAAGCCTGTGGCTCAGGCTTGGAGCAATCAAACGCCGATCGGATGCGACGGAGCAATGTAAGGGGTTCTCCACTCGCGTCCTAGCTGATGGGGACATCGCGATTTTAACGCGATGTCCCGATCAGCCCGACTGAGCTGCCGGGAAGCGTTTACTTAGATTTTTAGACGCGGTGATCAACTGAAGGTTAACAACGATCGGTGCCGCGGGCTATTGGTTATAAACAAAGGAGGAAGCTTTTGACTTCACATCCCGTCCTCATATAATGTTGTCATATCCCAACCCCATATCCCGTCCTCCTATCCCGTTCTGTAATATGTGTACCAGGTATTGAAATATCTCCAGCCGTTTGGAAGTTATGTGGGAACATATATTTCCCATTGATTTGCATGGGACTATAAACAAAAACCCCGAAACTCACAAATGGGGTTAGTTAAGGGTTAAATTAACTATCCTATATTTTAAGTAGACATATAAGTAACATGTGACCAAGTATTATCGAAATATCTCCAGCCATTTGGAAGTTATGCAGTAACATATTTCCCATTGACTTGTATGGGACTTTAACCCCTTAAGGACCAAGGGCGTAAACTTACGCCCTTGGTCCCGCTCCCATGATATAACGCGGGGTTACACGGTAACCCCGCATCATATCACGGCAGGCCCGGCGTCATAGTGAAGCCGGGACCCGCCGCTAATAGCGCGCGGCACCGCGCGCTATTAAGCCTTTAGCCGTGCGCTCAAAGCTGAGCCGCGCGGCTAAAAGTGAAAGTAAAATGTGCCGGTTAGCTCAGGGAGCTGTTCGGGATCGCTGCGGTAAAAATCGCGGCATCACGAACAGCTATACTTCAGGAAGAAGGTCTCTTACCTTGCTTCCTTAAGTCCGCTCGCCGATTGAATGATTCAAGCCTGAGATCCAGGCTTGAGCATTCAATCGCCGAAAACACTGATTGATGCATTCCTAAGGAGATGCATCAATCATTGTTAAAGATCAGTACATGCAATATTATAGCCCCCCCCTAGGGGCTATAATATGGCATAAGAAAAGTGTAAAAAAAATCAACAACCCTTTCAATGATCCCTTCCCCTAATAAAAATTTTAATCACCTGGCATTTCCAAGAATAAAAAAAAAAAAAAAAAAAAGTGTAAATAAAAATAAACATATGTGGTATTGCCGCGTGCGGAAATGTCCGAATTATAAAAATATACCGCTTTTTAAACCGCACGTTCAATGGCGTACGCGAAAAAAAATTCCAAAGTCCAAAATAGCGTATTTTTTGTCACTTTTTATATCATGAAAACATGAATAAAAAGCTATCAAAAAGTCCGATCAATGCAAAAATGATACCGACAAAAACTTCAGCCCTCATAGCCCCCTGAACATAGAAAAATAAAAAAGTTATAGGGCTCAGAAAATGACAATTTAAACATATAAACTTTCCTGCATGTATTTATGATTTTTTTTTCAGTAGTAATACAAAATCAAACCTATACAAGTAGAGTATCATTCTAACCGTATGGACCTAGAGAATAAAGATAAGTTGTCATTTTTACCGAAAAATTTACTACGTAGAAACGGAAGCCCCTAAAAGTTACAAAATGGCATTTTTTTTCAATTTTGTCGCACAATGATTTTTTTTCCCGTTTTGCCGTAGATTTTTGGGTAAAATGACTGATGTCATTACAAAGTAGAATTTTAGGTGAAAATTTTTAAGAGTTATGATTTTTTTAAGTTAAGGAGGAAAAATTAAATGAAAAAACAGAAAAAGCCACGGTCCTTAAGGGGTTAAACATAAACCCTGCCCCTGGCAAATGGGGGTGAGTAAGGGTTAAATCACCTATCCTATATTTGTTGTTGACATATAAGTAACATGTGTGCCAAGTTTCATGTTAATATCTTTAGCCGTCTGAACGTGATGCTGGAACATACACACGTTGGAGTTTATATATATACACACACATATATATATATATATATACACACACACATTATATATTATATATATATATATATATATATATATATATATATATATATATATATACACACACATACATACATATATATACATATATATACATACATACACACACTAGCTGAGTACCCGGCGTTGCCCGGTTTTTCCTTCCTCATCCTTGTTGGGAGGAAAATCAATAAAGGAAGAAGCTTTTTACTTCAAATCCCATCCCCATATATTGTTGTCATATCTCAACCCCATATCCAGTCCTCATACCCCAACCTCCTATCCCGGTCCTCCTATAGAGGTCCTCCTATCGCGACCCGTAATATGTGTACCAGTTATTGAAATATCTCCAGCCGTACGGAAGTTATGTGGGGACATACATTTCCCATTGATTTGCATTAAGTGGATATTTAAGTAACATGTGACCAAGTATTACCAAAATATGCAGTAACATATATTTCCCATTGACTTGTATGGGACTTTAAACCTAAACCCTGCCACTGGCAAATGGGGGTGAGTAAGGGTTAAATCACCTATCCTATGTTTGTTGTTGACATATAAGTAACATGTGTGCCAAGTTTCATGTTAATATCTTTAGCCGTTTGGGCGTGATGCTGGAACATACACATACATACACACACACACACACACGTTGAGAGATATAGATAGAGAGAGATAGAGATATAGATAGAGATATAGATAGAGAGATAGAGAGAGAGATAGAGGTAGAGATATATAGAGATATATAGAGATAGAGATATACCGTATATGCCGGCGTATAAGACGACTTGGCGTATAAGACGACCCCCAACTTTTACAGTTAAAATATAGAGTTTGGGATATACTCGCCATATAAGACTACCCCTCCTACCGCGATGTACGGTACCTTGTAGTTCCCCCCACATTAGGTAGGCATCATGTACCCCCAAATTAGGTAGGCAGTATAGTTCCCCCCACATTAAGTTGGCAGTTCCCCCATATTAAGTTGCCAGTTACATAGTTAGTACGGTCGAAAAAAGACATATGTCCATCAAGTTCAACCAGGGAATTGAAGGTTAGGGGTGTGGCACGATATTGGGGAAGGGATTTTATATTTCTTCATAAGCATTAATGTTATTTTGTTCCAGGAATAATCCTGTTTTAAAGCTGTAAATTTTTCCTGCTGTGACCAGTTCCTGAGGTAGACTGTTCCATAAGTTCACAGTTCTCATGGTAAAGAAGGCGTGTCGCCCCTTGAGACTAAACTTTCTCTTCTCCAGACGGAGAAGAATACTATTATCCCCTATGTATTCCTGTATGTAATCCCGTATAAGTCCTTCAAACAAATTACCCACAATGCACGTTAAACTTACCGGTCTATAGTTTCCTGGGGAAGACCTAGAGCCCTTTTTGAAGATTGGCGCCACATTCGCCTTGCGCCAGTCCCTTGGCACAATACCAGACACCAGTGAATCTCTAAATATCATGAACAGGGGTACAGATATTACTGAACTTACCTCACTAAGAACTCTTGGGTGCAATCCATCTGGCCCTGGAGATTTGCTTACATTTATATTACTTAACTTACCTTGTACCATTTCTACATTAAGCCAGTTCAGTACATTACATGATGTGTTACCAGCACTGACCTGTCCAATGTCAGCTCCTCCTTCTTCCCTAGTATATACAGAACTAAAGAACCCATTCAGTAGCTCCGCTTTCTCTTTATCGCCTGTGACAACCTCCCCATTATCATTATTAAGGGGTCCTACATGCTCTGTCCTTGGTTTTTTGCATTTATATATCTAAAAAAATATTTAGGGTTAGTTTTGCTTTCTTTGGCCACCTGTCTCTCATTTTGAATTTTTGCTGTTTTTATTACATTTTTACAGATTTTTTTAAGCTCTTTGTACTGTTTAAATGTTCTAGCTGACCCATCAGATTTATATATTTTTTTGTGGCAGCTCCCCCCACATTTGTAGGCAGCTCCCCCCACATTTGTAGGCAGCTCCCCCCACATTTGTAGGCAGCTCCCCCCACATTTGTAGGCAGCTCCCCCCACATTTGTAGGACCGAAAGAGGATCACAGGATGACACGCGCCGCCGGGGAATGGTAAGTGACCGGCGGACATCCTTATATCCCGAAAAGATTTTTCGGGAAACAGGGATGTCAGGCATAGGAATACCTATGATTATCTGCCCGGGCCAGCTCCCGTGTGTGGCTGCAGGCGGGGGCTGGCCAGAGCAGCTAAAAACTAATACTGTATACTAAAAACCAGGGGGCCTCCAGCTGTTGTAAAACTACAACTCCCAGCATGCCCGGACAGCCTTTGCCATGCTGGGAGTTGTAGTTTCACAACAGCTGGAGGCCCCTGGTTTTTAGTGTAAAGTATTAGTTTTTACTTGCTCTGGCCGGCCCCCATCTGCAGCCACACGGGAGCCGGCCCGGGCAGATAATCATAAGTTTTCCTATCCTGGACCTCAATACCCGGCGTATAAGACGACACCCGACTTTTCAGAAGAAAATTCGGGGTTAAAAAGTCGTCTTATACGCCGGGATATACGGTAGATATACGGTAGATATACGGTAGATATAGAGAGAGAGAGAGAGAGAGAGAGAGAGAGAGAGAGAGAGAGAGAGAGAGAGAGATTATACACACACACACACACAAACAGAGCATCAGCTGGATTTATAACAAAAAAATAAAAAAAATACAAAAATTTAAATATATCAAATTGACTGAAAACTCGGACAAGACCAGAACAATATAATTTCTGTCTTACCTGCAGCTTAGTTTAAATTGCTTTATAATATTACTTATCTTCTCAAACCGGTGAATGTCCCTTTGCTCCTTACATTGATAATGAGAAATGACCTGGAATATAGAAGACACAAAAAATTATATTCTGCTCATAAATAATCAGAGGCAAGTACACCTAGCACTCACCAAATACTCACCAAAAACGTTGCCCTCTCAAATAACAGAACTTCATCTGCCTCAATAATCTGGGCAAAGTTACGTAGGTTGGATTCGAGCTGCTGGACATTAGGAATGAGCTGGTAAACAATGCTGGACCAGGCCTGCAGAGAGAAAGCACACAAAACTGGAAAATATACGAAAGCTAAGGTACTAGCTTTTTGAGAAGGATGGGGCTAGGGGAGAATGTGTGTAAGTGGGTAAGTAACTGGCACAGTGATAGGAAACAGAGGGTTGTTATTAATGGTACTTATTCTGATTGGGTGACTGTTACTAGTGGGTTCCACAGGGGTCAGTCTTGGGTCCTGTTCTGTTTAATATATATATTAATGACCTTGTAGAGGGGTTGAATAGTAAAGTAACAATCTTTGCAGATGATACTAAACTCTGTAACTCTGTAACTGATACTAAACTCTTAGGCTGGGAAGTGGCATATGAGGTATAACACTGATAAATGTAAGGTAATGCACATGGGGAGGAAAAATCTGGGCTGGGGTTATGTATTAAATGTGAGAACACTTGGGACGACTGACATGGAAAAGGACTTAGGAGTCTTAGTTAACAGTAAATTTAGCTGTAGTGACCAGTGTCGGGCAGCTGCTGCCAAGGCTAATAAAATCATGAGGTGCATCAATAGGGGCATAGATGCCCACGACAAGGAAATAATTCTACCGCTGTACAAATCACTAGTCAGACCACACATGGAATACTGTGTACAGTACTGGGCACCAGTGTACAAGAAAGATGTAGTGGAGGTGGAGAGGGTTCAAAGACGGGCAACCAGAGTAATATGGGGAATGGGAGGACTACAGTACCCAGAAAGATTATCAGAATTAGGGTTATTTAGTTTACAAAAAAGAAGGCTTAGGGGAGACCTAATAACTATGTATAAATATATCAGGGGACAGTACAGAGATCTTTCCCATGATCTATTTATACCCAGGACTGTATCTATAACAAAGGGGCATCCTCTACGTTTAGAGGAAAGAAGGTTTCTACACCAGCACAGACGGGGATTCTTTACTGTAAGAGCAGTGAGACTGTGAAATTCTCTGCCTGAGGAGGTGGTCATAGTGAACTCTGTAAAAAGAGTTCAAAATGGGTCTGGATGCATTTTTGTAGAGTAATAACATCGCTGGTTATGTATACTAGATTTATAGGGACAGAACATTGATCCAGGGATTTATTCTGACTGCCATATTTGGAGTCGGGAAGGAATTTTTACCTCTAGTGTGAGGGTTTTTTGCCTTCCTCTGGATCAAATCAGTAGGGACTCATTTGGGATACAGGTTGAACTTGATGGACTCTGGTCTTTTTTCAACCTCATGAACTATGTTACTAATACTTTTGTCTCTTAAGTCAAAACAAGTCAGGCACCTTGTACCTTGTATAATGTCTCATCCCAAATAGAAGTTCTAAAGCAGGCACAGTCTAAGGGTCGGGAAAGGCGCCTTAAATCTTCTTCTCGTTCCTTAAATATCTAAAGAAAATATAAACAACGTCAACATACAATCTACTTCAGTGAGAGGGAAAAATTACACTATAGAACATAGGTGTGCATGATTACTTTAGACACACAAACCAAAAGCTATTTACAAATATAAAACCATAGAAGTTATTTGAAATGGCAGTACTCATTTAACCCTTTCCTGCAAAAGAAAGTACATTAACATCTGGAATGCTGTAGCCATGGGTTCTCTGTTATCCCCTCTCACTGTGTGGGAATCACTACTAAGCTACTTTGCTGCAGATAGCAGCAATCCGGTGCCACACACACACACACACACACACACACACACACACACACAACTATTCTGTTTGCTAGGGATTGCTGTGGGTAGCAGCTGTTGGACTTTAGAGTACCGTGAATGGTATTGCATTTTCAGCAATGGCTATAGGCATGCGCAGAGGAGGGAGAAGTTTCAACACCAAGTTGAGTAAGCATGGCCAGTGGCTTCACCTTCTCCCTTACTCTGGACATGACATAGCTCCCCCAAAGTCCAGTAGGCAACTGCTAACATGGGATCACTGTTTGTAGCAAAGTAGCTTACTATTAATTCCTGACGTAACAGAGGGGGCAGCAGAGAGCCAGTGTCAGGGCTTTATTCACTAAAGATGCTGCAGCAATCCAAAATTAAGCAGTACAAAAAATTACTATAGTGCAACACTGTACACAAGAATAATTTTTCTAAATCGCTTGAATTTGGCATGGGAATACCTTCACAAGTGTATGCTTTTTGTAACTGTGCATTAGGAAATGGAGCTTCCTGCTCCATCTCCACAGGAACCAACCGCCAGCACAAGACACAGTGTAATTTGATTCTAAAACACTTGGTCTCGTACAGTTACATTACACTAGTTTTCATGCTGGTTACAGGTGCTATAGAGATGGAGCAGGAAGCACAGTTACTAGCAGCGGGGAGCTGGGAGAAAAGGGACTCAGTGAAGGTATTGTTGTGTTGATATCAAATTTAAAGTGCTGCAGTATAGTTATTTCACATTAAACTGCCTAAAACTCTGGAGGCACACTTTAACATAAAATGTGCAAAATTATAATTAAAGATACATTACGAAGTTGTAAAACGTTGTAAGAGCTTTTTATTTGACAATATTTTTTTCTCTAATATACACAGTCTGCCTACTAACCATGTCTCTTTGATCTTCTTGTACCAAGTCCATCTTGTGAACCAAGCAAAACACCTTTGCATCAGGAGAATTCTGAAGAATAGCTTCCAAACAAGACTGATAATAGTGCATGTCCTTCTCCAGCTCTCTACTCTCAACATCAAAAACGTAGATGAGAACTTCAACATTGCGGAATATGTTGTCACGCTGGCTGGTAAAGTAGTTCTCCATGAATGTATCCTGACTGGAGGGGGTAAAAATATTCAGTTTCAGGAGCAAGATATGGATATATCCACACTGTAGTAACACAAAATAATTCAAAGCAGAGGCAAAGCTTGTGGGGAGATGTGTGGTGCTGTGGTGTTGCACCAACTTGCATAGTGGGGACACCCACTATAATCAGTTGCCAATTGGCAGACAACGTGGTAAAAAGAAGGAAAACATGCCACAAAAATAAAATGTTTCCTCTTATTTTAGCCCCCGTGGCTAAATAACTGCAGGAAACAATTGCAAAATCCTGTCAACTCCAGTCTCCGCCATAGACTTGCACTGCAAGTGTGTTACGTGTGCACAGCCTACATGATTTTCTCCAGCAGAATGCCTTTTATCTGCTCTTTTTTAACTTGTGTAAGCCTTTCTCCTTGGTTTCTCTCCCCTAGTCTACTCTCCAAGCTGTATAATGCTTTCCTGTTCTTACCTTTAACACAGAGAGCAGAACGCCACTTATCTTTCCCTGAGTAGCAGCAAAATGGTAGAAAATTTCTAATACTTTTTAGAGCACGCTTGACAAATTTGTTTTAAGAGATAGGAGCCAGGGTTGTTATTTTTTTTGGTTATAATGATCAGTATGAATATTTAGTTTTTGCGCCATGAGCTATAGTTTTTACTAGTACCAGTAATGTGAAGTACTAACTTTTTGAAAACTTCAACCCCCTAAGGAGTTTTTTTCCCCATTTTTTGCACTTTCGTTTTTTCCTCCTCACGTTCTAAAAATTCATAACTCAGTTTTTCACCTACAGACCTATATGAGGGTTTGTTTTTGGCAACACCAATTTTACTTGTAATGAAATCAATCATTTCACCACAAAATCCAAGGTACAAAAAAAAAAAAAAAAAAAAAAAAATGTAAAAAAAATATTTGTGGAAAAAAATCAAAAAAAATCAATTTTGTAATTTTTGGGGGCTTCCACTTCTACTAAGTGCCCCTTTTGGTAAAAATGACACCTTCTCTTTATTCAGTAGGTCCATACGATTAAAAATGATACACAACTTATAATTTTTTAATAGAATTAAATTAAAATCAAACCTGTATAACTTTGTACAAAAAAAAAATTGCATGTTTTAAATTGTCCTCTTCTGACACCTATAACTTTTTTATTTTTCCGTATACAGGGAAGTGTGAGGGCTCATTTTTTGTGCAGTGATCTCTAGTTTTTATCGGTATCATGTTTATTTTGATCTGACTTTTTGAACGCTTTTTAGACCTTAAGTGTATACAGAGTGACCAAAAATACGAAATTCTGGACTTTTTTCTACGTATACGCCATTGACAGTGAAGGTTTAATTAACGTTATATTATTATAATTCAGACATTTACGCATGTGCGATACCACATGTTTATTTTTTTTTACACTATTTTATAGTCCCTATAGGGGACTTTAACATGCAATAATTAGATAGCATAGCATTGATCAGTGTTATCTGTGCTTGATTGCTCCAGGTTGCTGAGGCTTCCCGAGTATCGAGCCACAGATCGGACAACGGGGAGGCAGGTAAGGGCTCTCCAGCCGTCCCTTCAGATGATTGGGACATCGCGGTTTCACAGCGATGGTCCCGATCAGCTCCGCTGAGCTGCCGGAACTGGGTTTTCTCTATTTTAGATGCCCCAATCAACTTTGATGGTGGCGTCTAAGGGGTTAATGCCAGGCATCAACGCGATCGGTGATGTCCAGCATTAGACATGGGTCCCGTCAGGACCACCCCGCTATGACATGGGCTTAGCTTCTGAGCCCGCATTATAGAAGGGGAGAGGGTGCAGGGCGTACATGTACGCTCTGCAACCTTAAGGGGTTAAAATAAAATTTATGGGTTGTGATGTGACCAAAAATCTGCAATTTTGGCATTTTTTTTTTTTGCGTTTAAAATTGTTGTCTGTGTGGGGGTTCCCGGTGATCTTTTGCATGGGACTGTGGCTCTCCCCCCCCCCCGCACAAAGCAGCAGTCGACACGCCCCTCCATGTATCTCTATGGGAGAACCTAAAATACAGACTTCAGCTATGCACAGCTGAAGGCACAATGGTGGGGAAACACTAAGTTAGGTAACATACCCTAACTCATTGTTTCCCAACCTGTGTGCCTCTAGCTGTTGCTGTCCCAGCATGCACGGTCAGGCTGGGAGTTGTAGTTTTGCAACAGCTAAAGGTTTTGGCCCCCCCTCCCCCCAAAATAAAATAAAATAATAAGTACAGGGTACATTCACATTGGCGGGTTCCCAGTCAGTTTCCTGCTGTGAGGTTGAACTGCAAATTTTCCGCTGCCACTCAAACTCCTAGCGGGAAACTGACTGTAAACTTCCGGCCGTGTCAATGTACCCTAAGAAGCACTAAACTACACCTACAAAAATAAAGAGTAAGACACTACATATACACACACCCTTACACAGTCATGCTGGTGTGGTAGAATGGAAATTTAAACATAATATCATATATATATAATAATTCAATACAGTATATGTAACTTTAATTCAAAGATCTCTGCTTTTAGCTTATGCAAACATTAGCTCATATGTAACAGATGGCAGATTCCTTCCAGCGTGGTCTGACTATCAAGACTGAACTTTGTTCGATCAAATAGATAGTGATGCTGTACTAGAATACATGTTGATACATGCCTTGAACAAAAGCGCCTGATATTGTTTGCCTAATAATGACCGATCAATAAAATGTCAGTGTCAGGCTGACCTTCTGGGGGAAGGAGGAACAAATTATGATTACTCAGCACTTATAGAGAAAAGCAGGACTATAAGCTTAGTGCATGACAAAACCGCATACACGTCATTGAATAATGATTAATAATATAGGGGTTGATTTAGGTTAATCTTGAGGCCTTATAAACCTTTGTAAAAAGCTTTAATAAACAGAAGAGATTTGGTAATCTGAACCGTGGGTCAGCTGTCTCATTTCTCCTACGATGCATGCATCATATATTCAATTTGGCCGGGAATAGATAAGCACTGTATACCTGAAGAAGTCATTCTACTTCAGTTGGCGCCCGCACAGAGAGAGATTGATCACCTCCTCAGTACGGTAGGACTAAATTTTCTTGTAACCTAGCCAGTATGCGGTCTCCCCCGCTTGGTTGCCTTATGACTTAGCCGATTGCCTCACAGGCCACAAAAAGACAGGTATAGTTTTTGCTCGAGGTCTACTTACTGGACCTGTCACAAAAAGTGTTTATCTGTTCCCCGGGTATATGTGTTGACGTGTGAGTGTGTGTACTTGTTACTTCTTCCCGGGAATGCATGGTGGGTTGGGCCTCTGGGGAACTGAATAAGCCGAAGGCACTAATAACTGTTGCTACAGATACTTCTGTTCTGTCAGCCAAGGTAAGGTATTAGTGGGTTAGGTGCTTGACACCAGAGGTTCAAAGAGTCTTCCTGGAGGCGGTCTTGAACGTGCGTGTATACAACAAAGTAAAACATGGGAGTCCCTCGGCCTATAAGACATTTCTGTGACCTTCCCTTGAAACTGTGCATGTGTGTGTATGGACAGGCTCTGAGAGGTTGCATTCCGGGGGAAACTAATAATCCTTCCTACAGGGATCTGTGAGAGAAGGTATTCGTGAATTTGGCAAGTCGCAGGATTTCCCTGGTAATAAGATACCTTATTAAGATACCTCTGTGATCTGTCCTAGGAAGTATATTGTACATTGTTTGTATATGTCATGTCATAAGTGTGTCTGTGTTGTAAATTATGTTGTTGAGTAGGATTGATTCAGTGCTTCCTAAAGAATGTTCCTTGGTGATTTTGGATGGCAGTTTGAGTGGACAAATGGCTGTGTGCACTGTGTTGAGGAAATTGTTGTTTTTTGGTCCGGTGTGTGCAAGAAGTAGGAGCAGATTGTTGTAAATAGCTTGATAGGATTGTTGTCAGAAATAGAGACTCAACATTTTGGTGAAAAAGCAGGTGATTTATGAAGGGAAAACCATGTGAAAATTAAAGTAGTTGAAAGTTGGAATATACTGATGGTTAATGGATAGAGGTATTCATATACAGCAGTGTTATATACAGTTATAAGCTGAAATGCAAAGGGAAATGTAAAGGTGACTGCTGCTGTTTAGGAGGATGATGCTGCAGAAGACGCAGACCCATGAAGTTGGATTAGCAGAGCTGAAAGTGTTTATGCAAGTGATATTATGGTACAGGAATGTAGAATAGCCCAAGAAGTTTGTTTAACCCCTTAAGGACCACGGATTTTTCCACTTACGTTTTTTCCTCCTCACCTTTTAAAAATCATAACCCTTTCAATTTTGCACATAAAAATCCATATGATGGCTTATTTTTTGGCCACCAATTCTACTTTGCAGTGACATCAGTCATTTTACCCAAAAATCTACGGCGAAACGGAAAAAAAATCATTGTGCGACGAAATTTAAGAAAAAACGCCATTTTGTAAATATTGGGGGCTTCCGTTTATACGCAGTAGATTTTTCGGTAAAAATGATACCTTATCTTTATTCTGTAGGTCCATATGATTAAAATGATACCCTACTTATATAGGTTTGATTTTGTCGTACTTCTGGAAAAAATCATAACTACATGCAGAAAAATGTATACGTTTAAAATTGTCATCTTCTGACCCCTATAACTTTTTTTATTTTACAGCTTATGGGACGGTAGGAGGGCAAATTTTTTGTGCCGTGATCTGAAGTTTTTAGCGGTACCATTTTTGTATTGATCGGACTTTTTGACCGCTTTTTATTAATTTTTTCATGATATAAAAAGTGAACAAAAATACGTTATTTTGGACTTTGGAATTTTTTTGCGCGTACGCCACTGACCGTGTGGTTTAATTAATGATATATTTTTTATAGTTTGGACATTTACGCACGCGGCGATACCACATATGTTTATATTAATTTTTATTTAAAATATTTATGGGAAAAGGGGGGTGATTCAAACTTTTACTAGAGAAAGGGTTAAATGACATTTATTAACTTTTTTTTTTTGCAGTGTTATAGCTCCCATAGGGGGCTATAACATTGCACACACTGATCTCATACCCTGTTCACTGCAAAGCCATAGCTTTGCATTGATGAGGGTTATCGGCGGTCGATTGCTCAAGCCTCCATCTCAGGCTTGGAGCAATCAATCGCCGAAGGGACACGCCGGAGGAAGGTAAGAGGACCTCCGCTCGTGTCCCAGCTGATCAGGACACCGCATTTTCACTGCGGTGGTCCCGATGAGCCCCACAGAGCAGCCGGGCAGCTTTCACTTTCGTTTTAGATGCGGCGTTCAACTTTGAACGCCACGTCTAAAGGGTTAATAGCATGCGGCACCGCGATCGCTGCCGCGCGCTAATAGCCTCGGGTCCCGGCTTCAGATACATGCCGGGACCGACCCGATATGACGCAGGGTCACCGCGTGACCCCGCGTTATATCGCGGGAGCTGGCCAAGGACGTAAATATACGTCCTTGGTCATTAAGGGGTTAAACTGTAAAACAGTGTCAATACTTTGTTCAGGAATGTACTGAAGGTGTCATGGATCAATGAGCGAGATGAATGAAAGGAATGCAGATGATGTGCTAGGACTCTGGGAAAGTTGGGTGTATGTAGTCATGTGATGACGTTCATAGAATGGTTCTTGTGATATAAAGTATGTTGTATATGTGTGATGTAAATTAAATGAATTAGGAATAAATGGAGTATGACCAGTGAATGTTTTTGCGTGAAGTTGTTTATGTAAGTGTTTATGTTGTAATGGATCCTTTTAAATTGGTAAAGAAGGAAAGAAAAAAAAACAATCCTTGTGGTATTAATATCTGATGATATTTTATTAAGTTTGTTTTCACAGAAGCGCAGGATGGATGCAAGGAAACAAAAATGTATAAGGAAATGGAATTAATGATCTGATTATATTATAGGAGTAACTAAAGAAGAAGTTTGGCCAAGGAAAATAAAATTAAAAAAAAAAAAAGTGATCACTAATTAATTAATGAATATTACCTTAAGCATTTAAAATCAACTAATGGTTTATTGATTATAAATAATGCTCACTGAAGGTGATTTTACCCAATTTTTGAAAGAACTCTGTATATTTTTATTATTTTACATTTTGTTTTTGGTGAGAATGTGGGCCCTGTGTGTTGTATGTCTGTACTGTTACATGTGTCTTGTATGTCTCTTGTTGCAAAGTAGCACAGAAATCCAGTGAGACACTGGACACTCAAAAGGTTGTTGAAGAATGACCTAGCCTGAGGGAAAGCAGAGAGCCAGACTCAAAGGGGCGGTGACTGGTGACAGAGGAGTGGAAGGAGAATGGCCGGGCTTATAGGAAGATTGGCAGAACAGCCTTGGTCTAATGAAACACAGTCACATAAAAGAAACTACATATCTACTGTTTACGCTTGAGTGTGTTTACATACTCTGCATACACATTGTGATATACCTATACATTCTACATTGCATTTATTTGAATAATATCAATTTTGAGTGGATAACTTTATAATGATATATTTAGTGTAACACTAAGATGCTGATTGTCTTAAACTTATAAGGTTAAAAATTCAAGAGCCATGATAGGATATCAGAGAATTCATGGTTGATGCTGAGTTATAAATGTAAGTTTGTTCCAAGTTATGTAAATATGTAATACATAAGACAGGATATATAGTGACCACACGCACAATGAAGTTCTACTGCAATAAACCACTCATCTGAGCTGGTGGTTCAGAGAAGTAGAGTTGAAGATATTCACTGATATGTGTAAGATATCTGAAGGTAAGACATAATGAGTACGGGTACACTTTTGTTACTGCCCACAAGTAAGGGCCAATTGGAATGAAGGTTTTCTTGAATCCTGGGGCGAAGCAATCTGTAGTTGGCAATTCAAGTGTTCAAAGTCCGAGAGCGGCCAGAGAAAGTGTCCATCGAAAAGATTAGAGCCACATGAAGGAAACAGCCCCAGAAGCCAAGGGTCTAAATAGTGACGGAGGCTGCCAAGGCTGCAGTGCTCCTGTCCTTCCACAATGATGGTACAGAGTGTACAGGTGGATGGGGAGTGTGGATCTGTCTGGTTAAAGGGGTATTCCAGGCAAAACCTTTTTTTATATACATCAACTGGCTCCGGAAAGTTAAACAGATTTAACCCCCTCAGACCAACCCTATATAAGTAGTAGTTAGCTACACAAGGGTCATTTCTTTCCTAGCAGCCTCCCAGTCTGACTGGGAGAGCATGGTAAGTGAGTTATTACACCTTGTTCACACTGGTGTGGTGCTGTGCGGCGTCCGTTGCTGCGAGGAGGTGAGGCCCATAGACTGGTTTGAATGGCATTGGGGACGCTCTGCCAATGGGTCGTTTCCCCCCCGTGGGCACTGGTGTTGCGGCGGTGGTGGTTGCCGCCCAGTGCTACGCTATTTTATGCTAGGGACGTTAGGGACCCACTCTAAATAGGTGGCCTTGACGTGGCAAGTGGGCTTGTACTTTTTGATCAAAAATGTATACTAACAACCTGTTAGTTTTTGATATTATGCTGAGAAGCAATCAGATCATTATACAAGATTGTAGATGTGCACCATGTCTGTTTTTCTACCCGAATTCAGATTTGTAAATTACTTCTATTAAAAAATCTTAATCCTTCCAATAGTTATTGGCTTCTGAAGTTTTCTGTCTAACTGCTCAATTATGATGTCACGTCGCGGGAGCTGTGCATGATGGGAGAATATCCCCATAGGAACTGCACAGCTCCCGGGACGTGAGTCATCAGAGAGCAGTTAGACAGAAAACAACAACTCAACTTCAGAAGCTAATAACTATTGGAAGGATTAAGAGTTTTTAATAGAAGTAATTTACAAATCTGAATTTGGGTAGAAAACAGACATGGTGCACATCTACAATCTTGTATAATGATCTAATTGCTTCTCAGCATAATATCAAAAACTAACAGGTTGTTAGTATACATTTTTGATCAAAAAGTACAAGCCCACTCGCCACGTCAAGGCCACCTATTTAGAGTGGGTCCCTAACGTCCCTAGCATAAAATGGCGTAGCACTGGGCGGCGACCAACTTTCTGGAGCCAGTTAATATGTAAAAAAAAGTTTTTGTCTGGAATACCCCTTTAAGTCTCTTGCAGGAACCGGCAATGCATGCTGAGAGAGACCAATGGAAGAAGAAAGAGGTGGTATACGGCAAAGACGGTATCTAGAGAGTTGGTAAGAAACTGAGTGTGCTAGCAGTCTTGTACCCCATGGTAACATGTATGACCTCATACACTAAGCAGAAGGGAGCTATATGTATAGTAATGTCTGTACATTGGGTGGCCTCAGTATTCAACAATGCAGAAAGAAGGTTTGTACAGACGTCATCATTTACATCTGTTATGACCTAGGTCAGGGGTCGGCAACCCGCGGCTCCGGAGCCGCATGCGGCTCTTTCAAACCTTTGCCGCGGCTCCGCTCCGGTCTGAGACTTCGCTGGCCCCCCCTGGGACCGAGCCTGATGTCAGTGACGACGTCCTCCTCCGCGCAGGAGAACGTCTTACGTCACTGAAGGGGCGGCCCTCCACTGCTGGCGCCACAAAGGCTGTGGATAGCGGTACCCAGTCTGGGCAGCATGGTGGCCGGCGGGTAAGGGAGCGGCGAGCGGGTGACAAAATGAAGGGCCGGGTTATCATGAGGGGCGGGGGGGGGGGGGAGAGATTTTAATGAGTGGCTGTGGGCGGGGGAGCCACCGGGGGAAATTAGGTAAATGTATGGCCGGCCCAGGATCTTGTAGTAGGGTCCAGACCTGCTCAGGGGGATCGGGGGGGGGGGGGGGGGGGTTTAAATTGAACCCCCCTGATCCCCCTGTGGTATTTTCATTGAGATTCTCCCCCCCCCCCTCTAATCAGGGCACAAATGGATCAGGGGAGAATTAAATTGGCTGGGGGGGGGAGGATTACAATCAGAGTGCCTCCAGCTGTTGCAAAACAACAACTCCCAGCATGCCCGGACAGCCTTTGGCTATCCGGGCATGCTGGGAGTTGTAGTTTTGCAACAGCTAAAGAGCCCCAGGGTAGGGGGAAGTGCTCTGTTTCCCAATCAGGGTGCCTCCAGCTGTTGCAAAACAACAACTCCCAGCATGCCTGAACAGTCTTTGGCTATCCGGGCATGCTGGGAGTTGTAGTTTTGCAACAGCTAAAGAGCCCCAGGGTAGGGGGAAGTGCTCTGTTTCCCAATCAGGGTGCCTCCAGCTGTTGCAGCTGCCCCTTTTGCCCCACATTAAAGACAGGCCTGAGTAGGACCCTCATGATCCACCAGCAACACCCTCCCCCCAGCAGTAGCACCCCCATCATCCACCAGCAAATCCTGCTGTTGGATGATGAGGGGTGCTATTACCACATGGAGGGTGTTTTTGGTGGATGATGAGGGTGCTACTGATAGCTAGCCTGTGTGACAATGAAGGTGACTTCTAACAGCCCTGATGTGCAGACAGCAAAAGTCCCATTAACCAGGTAAATTAAATATTTTAATTAGCTATTAATTTGCAAAAATATATTTTACATTGTTAAGTGAAAGTCCTTTTTTTCTTCAGATTGACAGCTTCCTGCACGATCCTTTATATATAGCATTAAGGTAAGAAACAATATATGCAGTGTTATATTTGTTTTAAATGTCGCAATGGTTTTGCGGCTCCCAGTTTTTTTTTTTTTCCTTCGGAAACGGGTCCAAGTGGCTCTTTTTGTCGTAAAGGTTGCAGACCCCTGACCTAGGTAAAACAATAAAAGGTACCAAGGGGGGGTTCCAAATGAGTTTAAGGCTAGAGATCAAGTAAAAGCAGGATTTTAATCTTTTCTAATGCCCCTAGTTACTATAAATACAAATTTAGAATTATAATCAACAAAGATTTGTAAATTTTTCAATAGAGGCTCTTAAAGGACAAGCTGAACAGCTTAGTGCCACATCTACTATGACCTTCCAGAATATCATGGCCTTAGCTATGATTCTAGCAGAAAAAGGAGGGGTGTGTAAAATGTTTGGGGATACCTGCTGTACAAACATCCCAGGCCCCAACGGTAAAGTAACCCTAGCCATAAAGAAATTAGAAAGCCTGTCATTAGAACGCAAAAGAAATTCAGGAGCGTCAGACCCCTGGGACAAATATTTTAGTGGAATGGGGGGGGGGGGGAGTTTGAAAATGTTGATGCAAATAGGAATATCAATTCTAACAATTCCCATTCTCCTAGCTTTTATCGTCTGATGTGTTCTACCATGCCTGAAGAAGATGTGTGAAAAAGCCATGGACAATGCTACTCCCTTGATGACAAACATCGACTACGAGGAATACCCAGATGAACCACATGCACCCCTGAAGAAATACCCAAATACTAAAAAAACATTAAATATGTAAAGGACAGCATCTGAAAACTTATGTACAAAGTCTGTGGCAAGGGGGGGGGGGGGGGGTCATGGAATAGCCATGACTCGTCTAACGTACAGCAAGAAGAAAAAGAGTTGGAGAATTACATAGGACAGATGAGACAGGACTTTGTTTTAGGGCAAGAATGTTGAAATAGATTATCAAATGGGGGAATGTAGTAGAATGAAAATATATTTAAACAATCATATATATATAATAATTCAATACAGTATAGGTCACTTTAATTCAAAGATCTCTGCTTTTAGCTTGGGCAAACATTAGCTCATATTTAACAGATGGCAGATTCCTTCCAGCGTGGTCTGACTATCAAGATTGAACTTTGTTCGATCAAATAGATAGTGATGCTGTACTAGAATACATGTGGATACATGCCCTGAACAAGGCACCTGATATTGTTTGCCTAATAATGACCGATCAATAAAATGTCAGTGTCAGGATGACCTTCTGGGGGAAGGAGGAACAAATTATGATTACTCAGCGCTATAAGCAGGACTATAAGCTTAGTGCATGACAAAACCGCATACACGTACACATACACGTCATTGAATAATGATTGATAATATGGGTGTTCATTTATGTTAATCTTGAGGCCTTATAAACCTTTGTAAAATTCTTTAATAAACAGAAGAGATTTGGTAATCTGAACCGTGGGTCAGCTGCCTCATTTCTTCTACCATGCATGCAGGATTACTGTTTGGGAAACACTACCGTAGGGTATTTCCGTGAAGGAGGCATTAGCCATTCTTGCCTCAGACAGAGTCCACCAGTGAGGCTTTGATGGCGGCTCAAACAAACTTGTCCGAACAAAAATTTGTGGCCCAGAACCCCCATGCTTTTTTTTGGGCTAGGCCCGATAGATGGACCCCCATCAATGTAGCTAAGATGAGGACATATTGGAGCCTCGTCCAAGCAGATGGGCCTAGTCAAAAAACCAAAGATTTGGAAATACTGGAGTGGGGCTGTTGTGTACACCTTACTTTACCGTATGGCCATGAAAAGGGCTTGTCTCTTAGTAAGTTCGGTGGCTTTGTATATACACCAAATATAGAGGAGGTGTATATTTCTGCAACTTAACGTGCAAGTCAGCCTTAAAGTCATATGGGAGCCTCCTGCACACCATGCGAGACTCACAATTCCTGCAACTGTCCTCCACCCCATACTCGGGAGAAATTGTGTTAGAAATTTTGGGGGGGCTTTTGCTCCTTTTACCCTTTATGAAAAGGAAAACTTGGGGGCTAAGCCAACATGTTAGTGTAAAAAATTTACATTTTATACACTAACATTCTGCCGTTGCCCCATATTTTTAATTTTCACAAGAGGTAAAAGTAGAAAAAGACCCCCAAAAATCTGAAACGCAATCTCTCCCGAGTATGGAAATACCCCATATGTGGACTTAAAGTGCTCTGCGGACAGACAACGTGGCTCAGAAGTGAGAGAGCATCAAGTATATTTGAGGTCTAAATTGGTCATCTGCATTGGAATGGATGATAATTACACAGAGGTTCCGAACGTAAACGCTAATTTAAAGAAGAAAAAAAAACACCCACATGTGACCCTATTTTGGAAACTATACCCCTCAAGGAATGTAATTAGGGGTGCATTTAAACTCAACAGGTGCCTGACAGATTTTTGAAAAAGTGGTCTGTGAAAATGAAATTCTACAATTAGCAGCTAAAACAGTGCTAGTGTAAAAAATGTTGATTTTGACTTTAATCCTTTTAGGTGTTTCACAGGAATAGTAGCAAACTTAAAGAATGTCATTTTGAGTAATTTTAGGGGTGGTATTTCTATAATGGTGTCATTTATGGGGGATTTCGAACATTAAGGCCCCTCAAATTTACTTTAAACTGAACTGGTCCCTAAAAAAAAAAATTCTAATTTAGAAAGCCCTCTAATGTCTTCACAAAGTCAAAACCGCCCAACCTAATGATGGCAACATAAAGTAGACATACCTTTCCCCTTGTTCACATTGTGTGAGCTCCTAGCAGGAGAAAGTGGGCATTCCCCAGCAGCCACAACATCACGGAAGCCTGCAAGAGCTGTGCCTCGCCATGCCCCACACACACTTCCCGAGTTTGGTCTCCTGCCAGGCCGGGAGGAGACCAACTAACTGTTTGACTTGCAGCAGGGAACTGAACAGAGCCACCTAGTGGCTGTTTTTTTTAATCAGAATAAAAACATATAAAGGTTGAGAATAGGGATCGCTCGATTATCAGTTTGGCTGATATTCACGTTTTTTGGACATTATCAGTATCAGCAATTACCTTACAGATAATGCCCCGCCCAGAGACCGCCACCGCCGCTGCCCCATTGCCTCCCCCATCCCCGGTTTTATGAATAGGAGATAGCTGATAACTTCTACCGGAATATAGTATAAGTTGTAGGCTATCGGCCTGAAAGGTGTCAGATTATCGGCATCAATATCGGTTGATCCCTAGTTGAGAATTTTAACATCAAGTAAATAGCAGTGTCTTATAATTACATAAGGAACAATATATTAAAAGTTTAGTTTGGTGACAGGTACTCTTTAAGGCCAACATGGGCTGAGTCCTTAACCCCTTAGTGACGCAGGACGTAAATGCACGTCCTGGTGCAGTGGTACTTAACGAACCAGGATGTACACTTACGTCCTGTACATGACCGCAAGCATCGGCGCGATGCTCGGGTCATGCGCGTCTGGTCCCGGCTGCTGATAGCAGCCAGGGACCCGCCGGTAATGGCCGACATCAGAGATCGTGCGGATGTCTGCCATTAACCTCTCAGATGCCGTGAGCAATACAGATGCAGTCAGAAAAATGCATGATCGGATCGCCCCGCAGCCATCTGATCATCTGTAATGGTGGACGGAGGTCCCCTCACCTTCCTCCGTCCGTCTCCCGGCATCTTCTGCTCTGGTCTGAGATCGAGCAGACCAGAGCAGAAGATAGGGCATAGCACTGATCAGTGATATGGGCTATGTATAGCGCTGAACAGTATTAGCAATCAAATGATTGCTATAAATATCCCCCTATGAGGACTATTAAAGTAAAAGTAAGGAGTAAAAAATCCCCTCTCCCAATAATTTTAATTGTCAGTTTTTCCCATTTTACCTCCAAAAAAGTGTAAAAAAAAAATTTTATTAACATATTTTGTGTAAATATCCGAACTATTAAAATATAAATGTTAATTATCCCGTACGGTGAATGGCGTGAACGTAAAAAAATAAAAATAAAAAAAAATTAAAAAGTCCAAAATTGCTGTTTTTTTTATTATTTTATAACATTTTATTCCAAAATAAATTGATAAACAATGTATAAAACGTTTTATATATGTAAATGTGGTATAAAAAAAAAAAAAAGTTAAAAGTACAGATCACGGCACAAAAAAAATGAGCCCTCATACCGCTGCTTATACGGAAAAATGAAAAAGTTATAGCTCAGCAAAATAGAGGGATTTTATATGCACTAATTTGGTTAAAAAGTTTGTGATTTATTTTAAGCTGAACAATAATAGAAAAGTATGTAATCATGAGTATCATTTTAATAGTATTGACCCAAAGAATAAAGAAAACATATAATTTTTGCTGTAAAGTGTACAGCATGAAAACAAAACCTTATAAAATTTGCTAAATTGCAGTTTTCTTATCAATTTCCCCACACAAATTGTATTTTTTTTGGTTACTGGTTAAGCCAAACATTTTATGGTAAAATGAGTGATGTCATTACAAAAAACAAGCCCTCATACTAGTCTGTGGCTGAAAATATAAAAAGAGTTATGGTTTTTTAGAAGGAGAGGAGGAAAAAAATGAAAACTTAAAAATAAAATTAAGTCCTTAAGGGGTTAAAGGAAAAAAACAGTCACCCTTTCACCCATACTAAGCCCAATACACGGGGTTATAGTGCAGGTGAATAGGAGAGCAATGCGGGCATGCAGTCCGGTGCCCGATCCCTCTGAAGATCGGAATCCTTCTGCACTGAATTGCGCACCTGAGGCGGACCCGTCGGCTGGATTTAAATATTCATGGTCCCTGGCCACGTGAGCCCTCAGTAGGCACAAGCTCTCACATGACCAGCAACCATGAATATTCAAAATCCAGCCAGTGGGCCTGCCTCCAGTGCACAATTCAGCGCAAAAAGATGCTGAACTCCAGAGAGACCAGGTGCTAGACAAAAGGAATGTATATGAGTCAGAGTCTCCTGTTCACCCGCACTATAAACTGGGTTTAGTGTGGGTGAACGAGTGACCTTTTTCCTTTAAGGGGTTAAACAGTTAATTAACAGATATCGGAGTACTCTCACATGTCGGTCATTACAAGCAGGTATCAACTCGAATGCCCTGGGTATGACCAGGGCCACTTACCGAATAAAAAATGTATTGAATTCAATGAAAGCAACTGTTTTTTCAGATAAGCAATAGGCAAAAAAAAAAAGTACATGAGAAAGGATATAAAACGCAGTATTGACAACTGAAGAATAGAGAACCATAGGTTTATTAAAAGGAGTATTCCAGGATGTTTGAAGCCATTGAGCCCATGATGCCAAGTTATAACATTGTGCAATATGCTTCTACTACCTCAGTGTGGCCTTTTGTCTTGTTTTCAACTACAAGACTGTAGTGAAAGTCTTTATTTTACTGTTGTCTCTGACCTTTCACAGCATTTTATGGGGAGCTTGGCTATGCTGCAGTGGGTAAGTGGATATCATAACTTCTATAAATCCCTTCCACCTTGCTTTTTCCACACACTAAATGATGAAGGCTGAAGAAGGAAAAACCCGAAATATCCCTTTATGTGATGTGCACCAAAATAATCTATAGAATAAAAGTCTAAAATGAGGACAGTTTTACAGAAAGACAGTGCTATGAGACAAAATTGAGAAATCCCCCCTCTATCAGCAAGTCCTAGAAAACATCTTTAAAGGGATGTCTGAGAAATAAAAATGTTTTACCTCTTTTGTTCCCCTGCTCCAAACAGCCACACATGATGTCCATTAGCTGCACAATGTGATTTGGTACCCGCATCCTCTTGTTTTGGAAGGTATACTTCAAGACGTGAGAAGGGCAGAAGTGGAGCCATTGCTCCACTTCTGCCCTTCCCATGTCTTGAAGTACCGTATACCTTCCAAAACAAGAAGCAGAAGAGGTAAAGCATTTTCTGCTCCTCTTCATTCCTTTCAAAGATTAACTAAGCAGTGAACCAAAGTCAAGGACTTGAATACATTAAGTCACAAGAAACTTACCCACCACAATCCCAAAGATTAAGCACCAGGTTCCCCAAAAATCGAACATGAGAGTGTTCAACATCAACTGCAAGAGAAAAGCACAGAGGGCGAAATGACTACATGATCAATGCACCTAGATCAATGCACTCAAGGGAATTAACCAGGCCTTACTGGTGGCTCCCAAACGCCTTGTGTCTCGTGCAATATAGTTGGCAAAGATGATGGATCTCATGCTTGTCTTTCCTGAGCCACTTTTGCCCATCAATAGCACCTGACAGGAGAACAAGACATTTTATATCAGATTACATTCTGTTACCTACACTTGAATAGCTCTAGTGATCTTTGCATAGTACATTACCTTTTTCTTCATTGTTGAACTGGGCATTACACGGCTAGACAATTCTGCACAACGAAAAACAAGCGACAACAGATTACAATGAGCATAGATGCCAGCCAGGCCTCTAATGCAGGAAAAGATTAGCGCGTTACGGTACAGATGCTCATACACAGCCGCATCTCGCCACTATGTGCTGTTATGGTTCGATTGCCTTAGATCTCTCCTGCCCAATCTCAACAACAAACCTATGAATACACGTCTAACTCTGCGCCCACGGCAACGTAAGCTAAACTAACAACCCCCTCATGCGCAAATCACCCACCTTACAAAGAACGATCCAGGGTCCGAATGTTTCCGCATCACATGATTCGTCACATGACAAGAGCGGAAGTTCATGCAGGAAGTCTAGTAGATGCTTTGTCCTAGTGAACGAAAGGCGCTCTGATGACGTCATGCCCATGTGACCACCTACTTTGGGTGAAGCTATGCTCTATCTATTTTCTCTTCAGCAGTAGCGTCAGCGGTAGTAGAGAGGGTTATTGGTGGTGACTGCTAGCGACTGTTTCTTATTCCAGGGTTTCTTGGCAGTGGCTTAGCATGATCACGAGCCACTCTGGGTGCACTGTTAGGTGATGCTCTGAAGGTACTGTGGGTGCACTTTTATCTGATGCTCTGCAGGGACTGGGCTAATTTTTATCTGATGCTCGGCAGGGACTGTGGGGGAGATTTATCAATACCTGTGCAAAGGAAAAGTTGCCCATAGCAACCAATCGGATTGCTTCTTTCATTTTGCAGAGGCCTTGTTAACCTATTGGGGACGGAGGCCGTACAGGTACGCTCTCGCATCCTGGTACTTAAGGACGGAGGGCGACCTGTACGCCCTCCAAATTTCCGATCCCCGCTGACCCCCCCCCCCCCCCCATAACGGCAATCCCTGTGATTGGACGGTCAATTCTGACAGTTAAGTAACAGCTTTTTTTTCACCCTGAAGGATAGGAGTGAGATGGCAGGGGTGCCACCTCCTCCTATCCCCTGCTATTGGTCAGTTGGGAGCAGCTGACTAATAGCAGGCAGGGGCGGGACTTTTGTATACATTGCCCGCTCTGCCTGCCCATCCTGGGTCCGGGCGAAGCGGGGAGATGAGCGGTGGCAGAATCAGCAGTGTGGCGGATTGGCAGTGCTGCGGGATCGCAGTCAGGTGGGAGGCTGTGGCCCTCCAGAGATTTGTTTTAACTTCACCTCCTAGCTTGCCTGGACTGTCTGGGCATGCTGGGAGTTGTAGTTTTGCACAGTGGTCTCCAAACTGTGCCCCTCCAGCCATTGAAAAACTACAACTCCCAGCATGCCCTGACAGAACATGCATGTTGGTAGTTGTAGTTTTGCCATAGCTGGAGGCACACCGGTGGGGAAACACTGAGTTAATGTTACCTCTGTGTTTCCCCACCAGTGTGCCCCCAGCTGTGACAAAACTACAACTTCCAGCATGTACAGTGCGTAAGTGCATGCTGGGAATTGAGTTGTAGTTTTGCAACAGCTGGAGGTTTGAGCAACCACCCCCATGTGAATTTACATGGTACATTCACACAGGCGGGAGTTTACAGCGTGTGGCAAAGTTCCAGCTGTGGCAAATTTTCCGCCGTAGCTCAAACTCCCAGCAGGAAACTAGCTGTAAACCCCCGCCCATGTGACTGCACCCTAAAAACACTACACTACACAAAATAAAGAGTAAAACACTAAATATACACACACCCTTACAAATTCCCCCCCCCCCCCCCCCCAATAAAAATTTTAAACGGATTATACGGCAGAGTTTCCTAAATGGAGCCTCCAGCTGTTGCAAAACAACAACTTCCAGCATTGCCGGACAGCCGTTGACTGTCTAGGCAGGCTGACTGTTTTGCAACAGTTGGAGGCACCCTGTTTGGGGAACACTGCCATACGGTATTTTTGGTGGCGGAGGCAAGTGTAATGTTTGCATCCGGGTCCGTCCCTATGCAAATCCCTAATTAAGTGCTGCATATGGGGTATTTCCGTAATCGGGAGAAGTTGTGTTTCAAGTACAGAAATACCGTATATGTGGACGTAAAGTGCTCTGCAGGCACACAACATATCTCAGGAGAGAGTGTACCATGTACATTTGAGGTCTAAATTGGTGATTTGCACAGGGGTGACTGACAGCTGCAGTGGTTTTGACATAAACGCAAAAAAACAAACAAACATGTGGAACCATTTTGGAAGCTACACCCCTCAAGGAACGTAATAAGGGGTATAGTGAGCCTTAGCATACGTGAAAATGAAAAAAAGAATTTTCACTGAAATGCTTGTGTTACCCAAAATCATTTTCACAAGAGGTAAATGATGAAAAAGGCCCCCCAAATTTTTAACCCCATTTCTGTAAGAAAATATATACGAAAAAAAAGTTGGGAGCGGCTGCAGTTCACTTTCAATAAATCACAGTTCCTCAAGAAAAAGAGATACGCACAAATGCCAAACTACAGTCTGTGAGTAGCCATTAACCGACCACTCACAACTTTAACGGACGTTTCGGTAAAAGAGTGGGTCTTTTTGGTTGCCACTACACTCTACTTTGGTGAAACACTTCCACCCGAATTGAAGAAAGACTGGGAAAAAAAGGAAAAACTCGAGGAGCGGACACACCTATTCCCACAGTAGCTGGATTAACACATTAATTCATTTCGTCAGTGCACTTCACCGAGGGGAGCCGAAGTCAGTCAGGCTCCCCTGTGCCGGTAAGCTCGTCTCTCCCACTTTCAATCAGGTAAGCTTGTCTCTCCCACTATCTTTTCTCCAGTGTTTTTCTTTCAATAGATATTTCTTATTTCTTAGCTATCACGCCCCCTCCCGTAGGCTTGCATTGAGGGGTGGAGCGTGACGTCACACGCCGCCGGCCCGGTGGTCGCCTGTAATCAGTCCCGGAGCGAACACGCTCCGGGGACTGATTACAAACCGGGTGCCGCGTGCATGATATCGGGGGTCCCCAGCAGCGGGACTCCCGCGATCAGGCATCTTAATCCCCTAACCTTTGGATAGGGGATAAGATGTGCAAGTACCGGAGAACCCCTTAAGGACCAGGCCATTTTACACCATAGGACCAGAGCGTTTTTTGAACATCTGACCACTGTCACTTTAAACATTAATAACTCTGGAATGCTTTTACTTATCATTCTGATTCCGAGATAGTTTTTTTCGTGAAATATTCTACTTTAACATGGTGATACATTTTTGTGGTAACTTGCATCCTTTCTTGGTGAAAAATCCCAAAATTTGATGAAAAAATTTAACATTTTGCATTTTTCTAACTTTGAAGCTCTCTGCTTGTAAGGAAAATGGATATTCCAAATTTTTTATTTTTTATTCACATTTCCAATATGTCTACTTTATGTTTGCATCATAAAATTGACAGGTTTTTACTTTTGGAAGACACCAGAGGGCTTCAAAGTTCAGAAGCAATTTTCCAATTTTTCACAACATTTTCAAATTCACTATTTTTCAGGGATCAGTTCAGGTTTGAAGTGGATTTGAAGGGTCTTCATATTAGAAATACCCCATAAAAGACCCCATTATAAAAACTGCACCCCCAAAAGTATTCAAAATGACATTCAACGTTTCAACCCTTTAGGTGTTTCACAGGAATAACAGCAAAGTGAAGGAGAAAATTCACAATCTTCATTTTTTACACTTGCATGTTCTTGTAGACCCAATTTTTGAATTTTTACAAGGGGTAAAAGGAGAACATTTATACTTGTATGTGTAACCCAATTTCTCTCGAGTAAGCACATACCTCATATGTCTATGTAAATTGTTCGGCGGGCGCAGTAGAGGGCTCAGAAGGGAAGGAGCGACAAGGGGATTTTGGAGAGTATGTTTTTCTGAAATGGTTTTTGGGGGGCATGTTGCATTTAGGAAGCCCCTATGGTGTCAGAACAGCAACCCCCCCCCCCCACATGGCATACCATTTTGGAAACTAGACCCCTTGAGGAACGTAACAAGGAATAAAGTGAGCCTTAATACCCCATAGGGGTTTCACGACTTGCATATGTAAAAAAAAAAAAATGTTTTCACTAAAATGTGTGTTTCCCCCCAAATTTCACATTTTTGCAAGGGTTAATAGCAGAAAAAAAGCCCCAAATTTGTAACCCCATCTCTTCTGAGTATGGAGGTACCCCATAAGTTGACCTGAAGTGCACTACGGGCGAACTACATTGCTCAGAAGAGAAGGAGTCATATTTGGCTTTTTGAGAGCAAATTTTGCTCGGTGGGCATGTCGCATTTAGGAAGCCCCTATGGTGCCAGAACAGCAAAAAAAAAAAAACACATGGCATACCATTTTGGAAACTAGACCCCTTGAGGAACGTAACAAGGAATAAAGTGAGCCTTAATACCCCACAGGGGTTTCACGACTTTTGCATATGTAAAAAAAATAATTATTTTTTTCACTAAAATGTGTGTTTCCCCCCAAAGTTCACATTTTTGCAAGGGTTAACAACAGAAAATACTCCCCAAAATTTGTAACCCCATCTCTTCTGAGTATGGAGGTACCCCATAAGTTGACTTGAAGTGCACTACGGGCAAACTACAATGCTCAGAAGAGAAGGAGTCATATTTGGCTTTTTGAGAGCAAATTTTGCTCAGGGGGCATGTCGCATTTAGGAAGCCCCTATGGTGCCAGGACAGCAAAAAAAAAAACCACATGGCATACTATTTCGGAAACTACATCCCTCAAGGAACATAACAAGGGGTACAGTGAGTCTTAACACCCCACAGGTGTTTGATAAATATTCATGAAGTGGGATGTGAAAATGAAAAATTGGAATTTTTTTACACTAAAATGCTGGGGTTACCCCAAATTTTTCATTTTCATAAGTGGTAAAAGGAGAAAATGTCACCGTAAGTTTGTAAATACATTTCTTTGGAGTAAGGACATACCTCAAGTCTGGGTGTAAACAGCTTGCACACTGGTCTGAGAGTAGCAGGTCGCATTCAGGGGGCTTGAGGACTTGATCAGAAAGATCAACTCCCCCCATATACCGATTGTAGTCCAGAATTCAATCGGGCTTGAGGACCGGTGTTGTGGTACCTCGCACAGGTACAGGTGAGCTGCCATTACCATGAATAGTGCTCAGCATAAGGACATCCCTCTTATCCTTATACCTGACCAGCAACAGGTTTTCATGGGTAAGGGCATGGGATAGGTGTCTGCAGAATTAGAGGGAGGCCTCTCTGGTTTTTCCGCACGGTCCCACAAGCGGACGTGGATCTGGCGGCAAGGGATGTGAACAGAGGGATGCTGGTATAAAAGTTGTCCACGTACACGTGGTAACCCTTATCCAGCAAAGGGTGCACAAGCTCCCAAATGATTTTCCCGCTAACACCCAGAGTGGGGGAACAATCTGGGGGTTCAACACGGGAATCTCGTCCCTCATACACTCTAAACTTGAGAGTGTAACCAGAGGTACTCTCACAAAGTTTACAGAGCTTCACGCCATACCGCGCCCGCTTTGAGGGAATATACTGGCAGAAGATGAGTCTCCCCTTAAAACTGATAAGAGACTCATCAACCGAGAGCTCCCTGAGGGGTACGTAGGCCTCAAAAAATTTGGCCCCAAAGTGATCGATGACCGGCCTCACTTTGTAAAGCCGGTCATGGGCGAGATCACCTCGGGGCGGACATGCCACATTATCTGCATAATGCAGGCATATCCGAATGGCCTCAAACCGCCTCCGTGCCATGACCATACTGTAAAGCGGGGTCTGGTAGAAGATGTCCCTGCTCCAGGGACATCTTGTTTTTTTGACCAGGCCCATATGCAGCAAGAGGCCCCAAAATGTCCTCATCTCTGCTGCATCAATGGCGTACCATTCATTGGGCCTGGCCAAAACAGAATCAGTGTGGTGGGCGATGAACTGCCTGGCATACAGATTCGTCTGCTCCACCATGTGATTGACAAAACTGTCACTGAAAAAATAACTGAAATAGTCAATTTCAGTGAATCCAGAATTGTCAATCCGGATTCCAGAGTCGCCAACAAACTCCGGAACCCGTGGCTGATAAGCCTCTAGGGGTCTCCAGACAGGTTCACCGGAAGGGGGCTCCGGTAAACTTGTCTGGGGGGGTCGGACTCCTAGTACGAGCAGCATCACCACTCGCACTAGTGCCGGCCACTGGGCCACTATCATGGGGGGTGCGTGGCCTTGCCTGGCGGCGTCTCCGCCGCCGTATAGGTGACTCATCATCAGTACTAGATGATGAGGAGGACGATGAAGAACACAGGAATGTAGGATCTTCATAGTCCTCACTGACAGATTCGAAGTATGCCTCCGCTGCCGAAAATGCCTGGCGAGCCATCGCCTACGGTGGTGTGGGGGGGGGGGGGGAGTGTGTGTGGGGGGGGGTGAGTATGTAGTGTGTGTGATTGGTGTAACTGTAACTGTATGGGGGGAAAAAAGCGATGCGGCTAAAAATAAAAAAAATGGGGGGCCAAATGCAGCACCCTGAATCCCTAATACGGCCCGGGTCACACAAAAAAAATTGTGGCGGACCCTTTAGGTCCTATTAGGGGGTCAGGGGGGGAAATTTTTTTTAAACTTTTTCTTTCTACACTTTTTTTTTTTACTTTACTGGTTAACCCTACCTGTCCCTGGGGCTGTACTCTCTCCCTGCTCTAAGGGGGGGGGGTCTTCCTCTGTGAGGTGCTCCAATCTTCACAGAGGCGGGGGGTGGGGGGGTCCCTGGCTCCTTCTCGCAGCTCTGGCCGCTGAATGAACTCAGGGAGCAAGCAGAGCCGCGAGAAGGGGCCGTTAACCCCTCCCCTGCCGGCTGCTATTGGCCAATAGCAGCCATCCTGGGGGGGGGTGACGAAATCGCCACCTCCCCATAGATATAGAGGGTGATAGGGGGTGTATCCTACACCCCCATTCACCTTGTATCTCTAGGTCAGCGGGTCACACGTGACCCGCATCACCGGAATTGACGAAAATCGCAAGTGTGAATTCACTTGTGATTTTCGGCGATCGCCTACATGGGTGGGGTCTGATGAGCCCCCCTGGGCATTGGCGCGGAGTGCCTGCTGATCGATATCAGCAGTCACCCCGGTCCGATCCCCGCCCGGCGCGCGACAGGAACCGAAATTCCTGCGGGCGTACAGGTACCCCCTTGGTCCTTAAGTACCAGGGAGCAAAGGCATACCTGTACGCCCTTGGTCCTTAAGGGGTTAAGGACTCAGCGTTTTCATTTTTTCCTCATCACCTTCTAAAAATCATAACGCTTTCAATTTTGCACATAATATTCCATATGATGGCTTATTTTTTGCGCCACCAATTCTACTTTGCAGTGACATTAGTCATTTTACCAAAAAATCCACGGCGAAATGAAAAAAAAATCATTGTGCGACAAGATCAAAGAAAAAAAGTCATTTTGTAATTTTTGGGGGCTTCCGTTTCTATGCAGTACATATTTCTGTAAAAATGACACCTTATCATTATTCTGTAGGTCCATACGGTTAAAATGGTACCCTACTTATGTAGGTTTAATTTTGTCGTACTTCTGGAAAAAATCACAACTACATGCAGGAAAATGTATACGTTTAAAAATGTCCTCTTCTGACCCCTATAAAAAAAATTCATTGTGCGACAAAATTTAAGAAAAAATAAAAATTTTTAACTTTTGGGGACTTCCGTTTCTACGCAGTGCATTTTTCAGTAAAATGACACCTTACCTTTATTCTGTAGGTCCATACGGTTAAAATGATACCCTACTTACAGGTTTGATTTTGTCGTACTTGCAGAAAAATGTATACGTTTATAATTGTCATCTTCTGACCCCTATAACTTTTTTATTTTTCCGTGTACGGCCGGTATGAGGGCTAATTTTTTGCTCCGTGTTCTAAAGGTTTTATTGGTACCATTTTTGCATTGATAGCACTTTTTGGTCACTTTTTATTCATTTTTTTTATCATATAAAAAGTGACCAAAAATATGATATGTTGGACTTCGGAATTTTTTTGCGCGTACGCCATTGACCGTGCGGTTTAATTAATTATATATTTTTATAGTTTGGACATGTACGCACGTGGCGATACCACATATGTTTATTTTTATTTACACATTTTTTTTTTATGGGAAAATGGGGGTGATTCAAACTTTTATTAGGGAAGGGGTTAAATGACCTTTGTTAATTTTTTTTTCACTTTTTTTTTGCAGTGCTATAGTTTCCATAGGGACACACTGATCTTTTACCCTGATCCCTGCAAAGCCATAGCTTTGCATGGATCAGCGAGATAGGGGCTCGATTGCTCAAGCCTGTAGCCTGTAGCCAATCGGACGCAACGGAGCAAGGTAAGGGGGTCTCGATCAGCCCCAATGAGCTGCCGGGAAGCGTATACTTTCACTTTCAGATGCGGCGGTCAACTTTGATCACCCCGTCTGAAGGGTTAATAGCACGTGGCACAACGATTGGTGCCGCACGCTATTAGCCCAGGGTGTCGGCTATGACTAGCAGCTGGGACCGACCCGGTGTGATGCGGGGTCACGGCGTGACTCTGTTTTAAACACCGGGACCGGGCTCAGTGTGTACAGGTACCTCCTGAGTCCTCGAGAGGTTAAAAAGGGATCATTTTCCAAGATATTCCAATGTTTAAAAAATATTTTCTCTGTTTGTTTCGCATTTTGAGAGAACTGTGAAATAAAAACTGTCCCATAGGGGGGCGTGTCCTGGCTGCTGAGGAAGATGGACGTGTAGTGTGAGAGCTCCGTCCACACCACCCGATTTAGCGGCTAAACCCAGCGACTACCGGCATTATCAGATCTCTCCCTACCTGTTCCTGGACCTATCAAGCCAGCGGTCATCATGCCTGCCCGGAGAAAGACATTGGTGAGGCAGAACACTCTGGCTAAGTTCAGCTTTACCCGCTGATAACATTACTGCACAACTCTCTACTGCCTAGACTTGTTGACTCCACGATTGAAGGAATCAAGTGGTCAGATCATGCAGCGATATCTCTCACACTGTCAGACGAGGTATCGTCGCCCTTAACATACATTTGGCGCATTAGTCCTTTCCTGCTATCGCATGCCCAATACTCAGTAACACTCAGGTCAGATATCCAGGAATTCTTTGCACTTAATTATAACTCGGTATCTAGAAATATTGTATAGTGGAATGGCCATAAAGCAGTCTTGAGGGGGTTCTGTATCAAATATAGCTCCGATTTAAAAAGCAAAGGGATACACAAATCACAACATTAGTTACTCAGCTAAAAATGGTGGAACAAGCTAACAGGATTGCCCCCTCGGCTGACCTAGCAGGGCAGATTGCAGCTTTAAGACGTGACCTACGTTGCAGTATGCTAGCCTCCTACGAAAAAGCTCACAGGAAAATGGGAGCTCTTTACTACTCCCAAAATAATAAGTCCGGTAAACTTTTGGCTGGTCGCCTTAGGAAGAGACAGGTACAATCAAAAATCCCCTACCTGATCCACCCTGTTACTAGCGAAAAGTTAACCACTCCCTCTAGTATTGCTAACGGCTTTAGTGCTTATTATGAGCACTCATATAATTTATGTACCACGATCCCAGAAACTCCCAGCTCCTCTAGACTTATTGGAGACTACCTGAAAAGCCTAAACTTGCCCGCACTTGCTGATGCCCAGCTAGAGTTGTTAAATAGGGAAGTGTCATCTTCCGAGGTCCTTAACATAATTAGATCCCTGCCGTCGGGTAAAGCCCCTGGTCCTGATGGGTTCTCCAGTGGATATTATAAGCAATATGGGGACCTTCTGGCTGCCCCTCTAACGAACTTTTGTAATGAAGCTATAGCTACGGGCTCCCTCCCAGTCGAAAACCTTCAGGCTCTCATAACTACACTCCCCAAACAGGGTAAATCATTTGAGCTACCACAAAATTACCGCCCGATCTCGTTATTGAATCAGGATGTGAAGATCTATGCCAAGCTTCTTGCTTCAAGACTGGCCCTGATCCTTCCATCTATCATTTCACAAAACCAGGCGGGTTTTGTCTCCGGTAGGCAAACTTCCGACAATACAAGACGTCTGATTAATATACTGCATCACATTGAACTGTCTTCCACCCCCGCACTAATTTTAGCATTAGATGCAGAAAAAGCATTTCACCGCCTTAGGTGGTCCTTTGCTTTTGCAGTGATGGACACAATGGGTTTTAAGGGACATATACTCTCAGCTATAGGCTCGTTATAGAGTCTTAGCAAATGGTGCGCTCTCCGGTGACTTCACCATCACCAATGGGTCCAGACAGGGCTGCCCCTTGTCCCCCCTGATCTATATTCTTTCTATGGAGCCATTGGCTCAATCAATTAGGACCCATCCCAGCATTCACGGGGTTACCATTGGTACTCAGTCGCATGTCATTTCATTATATGCGGATTATGTAGTCCTATCCCTTACAAGCCCAGGGGAGTCTGTTCCTGCACTGATGGAAGTTATAGCTAAATACGACAAGCTTTCTTACTATAAACTTAACAGCATGAAGACCCAAGCCCTGCCTATGCATCTTCCTCCAGCTTTACATTCACACCTTCATCTCACTTACACTATGGATTGGAGGGAGTCGAGCATCAGCTACTTGGGTACACATATAACCTTTCCACTTTCCTCCCTCTATAAAGCTAATTATGCACCTCTGCTTCTCTCCCTGGCTGCGGAAACGGACTCTCTCTCGAGATCTATTATATCTTGGGTGGGTAGAATAGCAACTTTTAAAATGTTTGTTCTCCCAAAAATGTTATATTTGTTCAGGACAATCCCTATTGAACTCCCCACTAGCTTCTTTACACAAATGCAAAAGATTTTAACTAGGTTTGTGTGGGCGGGTAAAAAGCCTAGGCTTGCACATACACTTCTGGCTAAAAATAAATTGGCGGGAGGACTGGGTTCCCCAGATATTCGAGGCTACTACACTTCCACCCTTATCTCCTCAATGAGACAATGGATCAACTTCGAAAGTAGTCTTCCATGGGCACACACAGAGCAATTGTCAGTTTCTCCATATAGTTTACATGATTTGTTATACTTACCTCTATGGAATCTCACCCTGCCTACTATTACCAATCCTTTAGTTAAGGCCTCCCTAACTGCATGGAAGAATTATTTACGTCTTGCTCATAGAAAAATGCCGACCCATAAAGGAGACATTCCACTCACGCTTCTTCAATCTTATATTCCAGACCTAAACATACATACCTGGATTACTGCAGGGATGACCCGCATAGATGATATGCTAGATAATGCAGTTTTGTTGCCGTTTGATTCCCTAAAGTCCAAATTTCGTATTTCTCCCAGGGATTTCTATAAATACTTACAAATACGTCACTTCCTGGATTCCTTACCACAATCATTTCACAATAGTAGTTTTAACATCATCAAGTTCCTTTCCTCAAGTCAGACAGGCATTAAATTGATATACTCAGCACTGTTAGGAGCTGACTTCTGTCTCTTCTGTCTCTTATCCACTTAGACTTTGGAGTAGGGATCTAGACCTCCTCCTAATGCAGGATGATTGGGGCAAAGCCTTTGCCAATGTCCACAAGGCTTTTCAATGCTCTACACATTTAGAAAGTGCATATAAAACTATATTGCGGTCATATTTTACCACCCGTGAAATTGGCCAAGGCCTACCCTGTACCTCAGATCTATGTTGGCAGGGTTGTAGGTGTCGGGGTTCTCTCCTGCATATTCTATGGTCCTGTCCACTGATACAAACATTCTGGGAAGCATGTCGGAGACTGGTGGAAGATTTGTTCCATTGTTCCATTGTCCCCAGACGTGGTCCTATTATTCCTACACTTAGATAGCTTTTCCCCTAAACATAGAGAGCTATTTAGTTTGGTGTGTATCTCAGCCAAGATTATCATTACAAGTCTATGGAAATCGTGTACCTTACCTACACTGGACACATTGATAACTAAGCTTAACACGACATACTCCTTCGAGAAAATATTAGCCCTGGAATCAAATAACCTTAGTAAATTCAGGGCGAGATGGGAACCTTGGGCGTCCTCGACTTACTGTAGAGACATTTAACGGTAGATACGCACCTTCCCATTATTCCCTCCGCCATCATACTTATATGCCCTTTGAGTTGCAGTTCATTCTGGTTCCTGAAACTACATAGTCGGTGCGTTGACTTCACTTTTTGACTCAACCTATTCATGAGTTTGAAAGCATGTAGATGGGGATATTCATTTCACATCCATTTATCCTAACATTTTAAGAGTGAACTCATATAGAACTTATCTCAACGTTATGTGACTTATACCAGATGCCATGATGGTTTTGTTTTGTAACCTCTGTTATTGTTTTTACGCCTTGTTGGCGTTCTAACTGTGTTGTATGAAACTTGAAATAATTCTTCAATAAAAAGCTATTGAAAGTAAAGTAAACACTGTCCCATAATTAACTTCTTCTGCTTTTTATTTTTCTGTCCTAGTTTTTGATTTTTTTTTTCCAGTCTTTCCTCTGAGTAAGGATATATGTAAAGTGCTCTGCGGGCGCACTACAATGCTCAGAAGAGAAGGAACAAAGTTTGGTTCTTGGAGAGAGGCTTATAATACTATGAGCATTTTAATGGTAATTTCAAAATAAAAAATTTTTTGTGACCACTTGAATTATGAAGTGGATTTAAGGAGCCTGTATGATAGAAACCCCAAAAAATCACCCCATTTTAAAAACTGCACCCTTAAAAGTATTCAGAATGACACTTACAAAGTTTAAGTGGTTCACAAGAATAAAACAAAATGAAGGGACATTTTTAACCCCTTAAGGACTGAGCCCTTTTTCACCTTAAGGACTCGGCCATTTTTTGCAAATCTGACCACTGTCACTTTAAACATTAATAACTCTGGAATGCTTTTAGTTATCATTCTGATTCCGAGATAATTTTTTCGTGACATATTGTACTTTAACATAGTGGTAAAATTTTGTGGTAACTTGCATCCTTTCTTGGTGAAAAATCCCCAAATTTGATGAAAAATGTGAAAATTTTGCATTTTTCCTAACTTTGAAGCTCTCTGCTTGTAAGGAAAATGGATATTCAAAATAAAATTTTTTAATTCACATATACAATATGTCTACTTTATGTTTGCATCATAAAACTGACGTGTTTTTACTTTTGGAAGACGCCAGAGAGCTTCAAAGTTCAGCAGCAATTTTCCGATTTTTCACAAAATTTTAAAACTCGCTTTTTTTCAGGGACCAGTTCAGGTTTGAAGTGGATTTGAAGGGTCTTCATATTAGAAATACCCCATAAATTACCCCATTATAAAAACTGCACCCCCCAAAGTATTCAAAATGACATTCAGTAAGCGTTTTAACCCTTTAGGGGTTTCACAGGAATAGCAGCAAAGTGAAGGAGAAAATTCACAATCTTAATTTTTTACACTCGCATGTTCTTGTAGACCCAATTTTTGAATTTTTGCAAGGGGTAAAAATGAGAACATTTTTACTTGTATTTGAAACCCAATTTTTCTCGAGTAAGCACATACCTCATATGTCTATGTTAATTGTTCGGCGGGCGCAGTAGAGGGCTCAGAAGGGAAGGAGCAACAAATTGTTTTTGGGGGGCATGTCACCTTTAGGAAGCCCCTATGGTGCCAGAACAGCAAAAAAAAACACATGGCATACCATTTTGGAAACTAGACCCCTTGGGGAACATAACAAGGGGTAAAGTAAACCTTAATACCCCACAGATGATTCACGACTTTTGCATATGTAAAAAAAAAAAATTACATTTTTTACCTAAAATGCTTGGTTTCCCAAAAGTTTTACATTTTTAAAAAGGGTAATATCAGAAAATACCCCCCAAAATTTGAAGCCCAATTTCTCCCAATTCAGAAAACACCCCATATGGGGGTGAAAAGTGCTCTGCTGGTGCACTACAGGTCTCAGAAGAGAAGGAGTCACATTTGGCTTTTTTGAAGGAAATTTTGCTCTGGGGGCATGCCGCATTTAGGAAGCCCCTATGGTGCCAGGACAGCAAAAAAAAACACATGGCATACCATTTTGGAAACTAGACCCTTTGGGGAACGTAACAAGGGGTAAAGTGAACCTTAATACCCCACAGGGGTTTCACAACTTTTGCATATGTAAAAAAAAAAAAATGTACCTAAAATGCTTGGTTTCCCAAAAAATTTTAATTTTTACAAAGGGTTAAGGCAGAAATTACCCCCCAAAATTTGAAGCCCAATTTCTCTCGATACAGAAAACGCCCCATATGGGGGTGAAAAGTGCTCTGCTGGCGCACTACAGGTCTCAGAAGAGAAGGAGTCACATTTGGCTTTTTGAAAGCAAATTTTGCTCTGGGGGCATGCCGCATTTAGGAAGCCCCTATGGTGCCAGAACAGCAAAAAAAAACACACATGGCATACTATTTTGGAAACTAGACCCCTCGGGGAACGTAACAAGGGGTTAAGTGAACCTTAATACCCCACAGGCGTTTCCCGACTTTTGCATATGTAAAAAAAAAATTTTTTTTGACCTAAAATGCTTATTTTCCCAAAAATTTCCCAAAAGTTTTGCAACAGCTGGAGGCTCCGTTTTGGAAACCGTGGCGTACCAGACGTTTTTCATTTTTATTGAGGAGGGGAGGGGGGCTGTGTAGGGGTATGTGTATATGTAGTGTTTTTTACTTTTATTTTATTTTTTGTTAGTGTAGTGTAGTGTTTTTAGGGTACAGTCGCACGGGCGGGGGTTCACAGTAGTTTCTCGCTGGCAGTTTGAGCTGCGGCAGAAAATTTGCCGCAGCTCAAACTTGCAGCCGGATACTTACTGTAAACCTCCGCCCATGTGAGTGTACCCTGTACATTCACATTGGGGGGGGGAAACATCCAGCTGTTGCAAAACTACAACTCCCAGCATGCGCTGACAGACTGTACATGCTGAGAATTTTAGTTTTGCAACAGCTGTAGGCACACTGGTTATGTATCACTGAGTTTGTGACCTTACTCAGTGTTTCAAAACCAGTGTGCCTCCAGCTGTTGCAAAACTACAACTCCCAGCATGTACGGTGCATGGTGTAAGGTGACTGTTGGGAGTTGTAGTTTGCAACAGCTGGAGGCACACCGGTCGTGAAACACTGAGTTAGGTAAAAAAAACTCTGAGTTTCACAACCAGTGTGCCTTCAGCTGTTGCAAAACTACAACTCTCAGCAGTCACTGACAGCCAATGGGCATGCTGGGAGTTGTAGTTATGCATCCAGCAGATGCACCACTACAACTCCCAGCATGCACTTAAGCTGGGAGTTGTAGTTATACAACAGCTGAAGGTACACTTTTCCATAGAAAAAATGTGCCTCCAGCTGTTGCAAAACCATAAGTCCCAGCATGCCCATAAGGGAATGCTGGGAGTTGTGGTGGTCTGCCTCCTGCTGTTGCATAACTACAGCTCCCAGCATGCCCTTTTTGCATGCTGGGAGCTGTTGCTAAGCAACAGCAGGAGGCTGTCACTCACCTCCTGCTGCTGCTCCGTCGCAGGACAGTCCCTCGCTGCGGCCGTTGCTCCTGGGGCCCCGATCCCAACAGGGACGCCGGGGATCGGGTCCCCAGCACCCGGGGTCTTCTTCCCGCACCCGCTCACGTCCTCCAGAAGAGGGGCGGAGCAGGTGCAGGAGTGACACACGCAGCAGGCGCCCTGATTGGTCGGCCGGTAAACCGGCCGACCAATTAGGGCGATCGTGAGGTGGCACCAGTGCCACCTCACCCCTGCTGGCTCTGGCTGTTCGGGGCCGTCGGAGACCTGATTGACCCGGAATTGCCGCAGATCGCTGGACTGAATTGTCCAGCGATCTGCGGCCATCGCCGACATGGGGGGGGGGGCATAATGACCCCCCTGGGCCATATGCCGGGATGCCTGCTGAATGATTTCAGCAGGCGTCCCGCTCTGGTCCCCAACCGGCTAGCGGTGGGGACCGGAATTCCCACGGGCATATGGATACGCCCTGCGTCCTTAAGGACTCGGAATGCAGGGCGTATCCATATGCCCTGCATTATGAAGAGGTTAAATTTCAAATTTTCTTTTGCATTTTTCTTGTTTAAACAATTTTTTACAGTGACATGGAAGGTATTAACAAAAAATCCTCAAATGTACATATATTACCCCAATTCTAAAGATTTTAGAAATATCTCATATGTCGTTCTAGTGTGCTCCTTGACTCACACACAGGCCTAAGACATGATGCAGCACATATTGGATTTTGACACCTCCTTTTTCTTAGGATATTTAGCAGTGCCCACCGTGGTACTAGTACAGTGGAAAAACACCACAAATGACCCCATTTTGGAAACTACACCCCTCAGAGAATTCATTTAGGGGGTAGTGAGCATTTTGACACCACAGGGGAATGAGGATAGTTTTTTACATTAGGCCGTGAAAATAAATTTTTAAATTTTTATGCACAAAGTGCACATTTAGCACAAGTTGGCTCATTTTGACAAGGAACACGGGAATAATAGCACCCCAAATTTTATTACCCAACTTCTCCTGAACGTGGCAGTACCCCATATGTGGTCATAAACCGCTTTTTGGGCACACAGCAGGGCACAAAAGGAATGCAGTGCCTTTTGGCATTTTGGATGCAGATTTTGCAGAATGTGTTTTCTCACACCAGCTGCATTTGCAGTGCCCACCGAGGTACCAGTACAGTGGAATAACCCCACAAAAGACCCCATTTTGGAAACTACACCCCTCAGAGAATTCATTTAGGGGGGTAGTGAGCATTTTGACACCACAGGGGATTGAGGATAGTTTTTAACATTAGGCCGTGAAAATAAAATTTGAAATTTTTATGCACAAAGTGCACATTTAGCACAAGTTGGCTCATTTTCACAAGGAACAAGGGAATAATAGCACCCCAAATTTTATTACCCAAATTCTCCTGAACATGACAGTACCCCATTTTCAGCATGTTATCTTCTGATTGGGCAGATGGCAGGGCTCAGGAGAGAGATAGCACCAAGCCCAAGTTCAGGTCTACTGTGGTCACATTTATTGCATTGTGCTTTTATTGCAGAGGCTTAGAGGTGTAAAAATTGTGGAAACCGCAGAGAAATTACCACATTTAACTGCAGGTTTTGCTGGAATGGTTTTGGGGTACAATGAAAAAATTTGCGGCATACTGTAACGCAGGTTTTGCTGGAATGGTTTTGGGGTAAAATGAAAAAAATTTGCAGCATACTGTACCGCACATTTACAATGAGAAAATTTGCGGCATATTGTACCGCAGATTTTGCTGGAATGGTTTTGGGGTAAAATCTAAATTATTACGGAATGGGTTATGGGTGCCAAATTGAGGTTGGATTTTAGATGTGGGGACGTATAGAAACTGCAGAGAATGGGGATGAAAAGGTGATAGTACGGTTAATAAAAGATAGATTTAGTAATCTAGGGATTTGTGGAACTCTTTGAAACAATCTTTTATGCACAGGTCAGGGTTATCGGGGCAAGTTTCACAGTGGAAAGTGGTTTCCTGATGCCTTTTTTGTAGCAGACTCTACATCTCTTTTGGGTCCTTCCTTTTTTTTTGCTAGAGGGGATAACATTGGGAAAATGTTGGCCAGGTACAATACGGTTGTACCCCGCTGATGAGGTAATGGGGCGCTCCTCCTCTCGGTTTCCACAAATGAGGGCATTAATAACAATTTCTTGAAACTCAAGAAATGTCCCTGTCCTGCCTGCATTACGTGATAGCACGTATGCATTGTACAGTGCCATCTGCACAATGTGCACCACGGCCTTTTTATACCAGGCCTTCGTTTTTCTCATGGCACCGTGCGGTTTTAGGACTTGATCGGAGAAGTCCACGCCTCCCATGTATTTGTTATAATCCAGAATGCAGTCTGGCTTGGAGACGGTGGAACTTGTGCCTCGTACTGGGACAGTGGTGGAGCCGCTGCCATGGATGGATGTCAATATAAGGACATCTCTTTTATCTTTATATTTTAGCAGAAAGAGGTTATTGCTGCGAAGTGCCCTGCTCTCGCCTCTTGGCAGTGGTTGCACAATATGTGTTTTGGGGAGGCCTCGCTGGTTCTTGCGAACAGTGCCACAGGCGACAGTAGCCCTGGCAGCAAGGCACTGAAAGAGAGGCAGGCTTGAATAAAAATTGTCCATGTATAGTTGATACCCTTTGTCTAAATGTGGGTACACCATGTCCCAGACAATACCCCGAGATGCTTTCGCACAACTTGTACAATTTAATTTCCGTACCTGGCCCTCTTATTGGGCAGGTACTGACGGAATTTAAGCCGGCCTTTGAAGTGGACAAGGGATTAATCCACACTAATGTCCTTTTCTGGGATGTATGCCTCTGAAAACTTGGCACTGAAATGGTCAATTATCGTCCAAAGTTTGTAGAGGCGATCAAAAGAGGGGTCATTTGGGGGTGGGCACTGAGTGTTGTCACTGTAGTGGAGGAATTTGAGGAGCATAGTGTTGCTGTACGGTGGGGTGTGGTACAGAATGTCCGCACTCCAATACTGCCTTGTTAACGGCTTTTTCACTATGCCCATGTGGAGAACAAGGCCCCAAAATGTCATCATTTCATCAGTAGTGACGGGGGTCCATTTTGAATATGATGAAGTGGGGTTCTGGGCCAAAAATTGTTGGGAATATACATTGGTCTGTTGTACAATTATGTTGACCAATTCATCCCAAATTATTTTTTTTTAAATAATCAATTTCAGTAAGGCCATCTGTACTGAACTGGATTCCTGAGGTGGCCACGAAATCAGGAATCTGGGCCTCATAATTTTCTGGGACTGGGGTCCACACAGGGTCACTTGGTTTGGATGCTGGTTAAGGCAGTGTCCTGCGACGCCTTTGTCGCGGTTCCTCATCACTACTGGAGGAGGAGGAGGACGGCAAGAGGAATGGGGCATATTCCTCTTCTGACTCACTGGCCATCTCCATATCAGAGGCAAGAATGTCATAAGCCTCTTCTGCCATGAACACCCTTTGCGATGAGCGGGTTGGTCGGGACATTTTTTGTATTTCAAATTTGGGGTGGGGTGTATGTTAGGATTTAACACGTGTGATAGTAGTAATGTAGTAAGCCCTGCATATTTCAGGAACCTAAGCTCTATATATATTTTTTTTTTACTAAAAACGGACGCCAACTACTGTCGCCTAATCTATATATGTTTTTGTTTTTTGTTTTTTTATATAAATTATTTTTTTTAACTTTTTTTTTATAACAGAAAAATGTAAAAATCCTGCTCTACAAAACACTGTTTATGCCTGCCTGTAGCGGGAGCTGTTGTACACAGATCTTCACTCGGAAGTGAAGAGAGCTGCAGGACAGACGCACCAGCAGCCGGACCTGTACAGATGGGGAATAAACTTTTGGTAAGGGACACTGGGTGATCTCTGGGGACAGAGGGATCACTGGGGACAGGGGAGATCACTGGGGACAGAGGGGGATCGCTGGTCACAGAGGGGATCACTGAATGGAGGGGATCAAAGCACAGAGGTGATTCACGGACGGCACAGAGGGGGATCACTGGTCACTAAGGGGGGATCGCTGGTCACTAAGGGGAGATCGCTGGTCACAGAAGGGGGTCGCTGGTGACTGAGGAGGATCACATAAACCGCTCTGCTCACTGAAGCAAAACAGAATGGAGTGAGCAGAGCGGTGTTTATTATTTACATTTTAGTGCTTTGGCTGCCATAGGCTTGGTCCCCCTGGACCATCCAATCGCAGCCTAAGCAACAAGAAACTGCCTAATGTAAACATCGGTGGTGATTGGTGCTGTGTTTTACAGCGCTGAACACCACCGATGATCCCTGTTACCAGGCAGGGTAACAGGATTTCTCAGCAATATGCTGTCATCAGCTTGTCTGATTTGACTAGCTGATAGCAGCGATCGCGGTGGGGGCGATGAAACCCCCCTGGGTCCCGACACAAGATGGCTGGCTATCAGTGATAGCCACCATCTTTCTGGGCGCAGCGTTGTACTGTCAGCGGCGGCAGAAAAATACATGTCAGGAAGGGGGTCGTCATGGATCGGGAAGGGGTTAAGGACCCAGCCAATTTTCACTGTAGGACCCGGACATTTTTTGCACATCTTACCACTGTCACTTTAAGCATTAATAACTCTGGGATGCTTTTACTTTTCATTCTAATTGCGAGAAATATTTTTCGTGACATATTCTACTTTATGTAAGTGGTAAATTTTGTCGATACTTGTTTTCTTTTAACCCCTTTTTTAACCTCTTGTCGATACTCATTTTTTTTAACCCCTTAACGACGCAGGACGTAAATGTACGTCCTGGCGAGGTGGTACTTAACGCACCAGGCCGTACATTTACGTCCTAAGCATAACCGCGAGCATCGGAGCGATGCCAGGATAATGCGCGGCAGATCCCAGCTGCTGATCGCAGCCAGGGACCCGCCTGTTATGGCGGACACCCGCGATCCCGCGGATGTCCACCATTAACCCCTCAGATGCCGTGATCAATACAGATCACGGCATCTGCAACATCCCGGTAACTAAAATGGATGATCAGATCACCCGCAGTGCTGCCGCGGAGATCCGATCATCCAGCATGGCAGACGGAGGTCCCCTCACCTGGCTACGCTGCCTTCCCGGCGTCTTCTGCTCTGATCTGACCTTCCCGCAGACCAGAGCAGAAGATGACAGATAATGCTATACATAGCACTGAACAGTATTAGCAATCGAGTGATTGCTATAAATAGTCCCCTATGTAAAATTAAAAGTAAAAAAAATAAAGTAAAATAAAGTGAAAACCCCCCTCCCCCAATAAAAACGTAAATTGTCCCATTTTCCCTATTTCACCCCTAAAAAGTGTTAAAAAAATATTTTACATACATATTTGGTATCGCCACGTGCATAAATATCTGAACTATTAAAATAAAATGTTAATGATACCGTACGGTGAACGGCATGAATGTAAGCGCAACAGTAATAGACAAGTATGTTATCATGGGTATCATTTTAATCGTATTGACCCAAAGAATAAATAACACATGTCATTTTTACCGTAAATTGTACGGCGTTAAAGCAAAACCTTCCAAAATTAGCAAAATTGTGGTTTTCTTTTTAATTTAACCACACAAATAGTATCTTTTTTTTTAGTTGCGCCATACATTTTATGTTAAAGTGAGTGAAAACATAAAAATTGTCTGCGTCCTTAAGGCCCAAATGGGCTGCGTCCTTAAGGGGTTAACTTTGAAGCTCTCTGCTAATAAGGAAAATGAATATTCCAAATTAATTATATATTGATTCACATATACAATATGTCTATTTTATGTTTGCATCATAAAGTTGACATGTTTTTACTTTTGGAAAACATCAGAGGGCTTCAAAGTATAGCAGCAATTTTCCAATTTTTCACAACATTTTCAAAATCGAAATTTTTCAGGGACCAGTTCAGTTTTGAAGTGGATTTGAAGGGCTTTCATATTAGAAATACCCCATAAATGACTCCATTATTAAAACTGCACCCCTCAAAGTATTCAAAATGACATTTAAAACGTTTGTTAAGCCTTTAGGTGTTTCACAGGAATAGCAGCAAATTGAAGGAGAAAATTCAAAATCTTCATTTTTTACACTGGAATGTTCTTGCAGACCCAGTTATTGAATTTTTACAAGGGGTAAAAGAAGAGAAGTTTTCCTAAAATGTGTAAGCCAATACCTTATATGTGTATGTCAAGTGTTCGGCGGGCGTAGTAGAGGGCTCAGGAGGGAAGGAGCGACAATGGGATTTTGGAGAGTGAGTTTTTCTGAAATGGTTTTTGGGGGTCATGTCACATTTAGGAAGCCCCTATGGTGCCAGAACAGCAAAAAAAAAAAAAAAAACCTACATGGCATATTATTTTGGAAATCACACCCCTCAAGGCATGTAACAAGGGGTACAGTGAGCCTTAACACCCCACAGGTGTTTGATGACTTTTCGTTAAAGTTGGATGTGTAAATGATTTATTTTTTCACTAAAATGCTGGTTTTCCCTCAAAATTTTTTTAAAAGGGAGAATAGGAGAAAATGCCCACCAAAATTTGTAACCCCATCTCTTCTGAGCATGGAATACCCCATGTGTGGACGTCAATTGCTCTGCTGGCGCACTACAATGCTCAGAAGAGAAGGAGTCACATTTGGCTTTTGAAAAGCAAATTTAGTTGAAATGGTTTTTGGAAGGCATTTTGCATTTAGAAAGCCCCTATGCTGCCAGAACAGCAAAAAAAAAAAATCACATGGCATACTATTTTGGAAACTACACCCCTCAAGGACCGTAACAAGGGGTACAGTGAGCCTTAACACCTCACAGGTGTTTGACAACTTTTTGTTAAAGTCGGATGTGTAAATGAAAAAAACAATTTAACTAAAATGCTGTTTTTTCCCCAAATTTTACATTTTTACAAGGGGTAATAGGAGAAAATGGCCCCCAAAATTTGTAACTCCATTTCTTCTGAGTATGGAAATACCCAATGTGTGGACGTCAAGTGCTTTGCTGGCGCACTACAATGCTCAGAAGAGGAGGAGCACCATTGAGCTTTTGGAGACAGAATTTGGTTGGAATAAAAGTCGGGGGCCATGTAACATAGTAACATAGTAACATAGTAAAATAGTTCATGAGGTTGAAAAAAGACCAGAGTCCATCAAGTTCAACCTATATCCCTAATGAGTCCACACTGAATTGAGTTGATCCAGAGGAAGGCAAAAAACCCTCATACTAGAAGTAAAAATTCCTTCCCGACTCCAAATATGGCAGTCAGAATAAATCCCTGGATCAACGTTCTATTACTCTCCAAGAATGCATCCAGACCCGTTTTTAACTTTTTTACAGAGTTCACCATGACCACCTCCTCAGACAGAGAATTCCACAGTCTCACTGCTCTTACAGTAAAGAACCCCCGTCTGTGCTGGTGTAGAAACCTTCTTTCCTCTAGACGTAGAGGATGCCTCCTTGTTATAGATACAGTCCTGGGTATAAATAGATCATGGGAGAGATCTCTGTACTGCCCCCTGATATATTTATACATAGTTATTAGGTCGCCCCTAAGCCTTCTTGTTTCTAAACTAAATAACCCTAATTCTGATAATCTTTCTGGGTACTGTAGTCCTCCCATTCCCCGTATTACCTTGGTTGCCCGTCTTTGAACCCTCTCCAGATCTTTCTTGTACACTGGTGCCCAGTACTGTACATAGTATTCTATGTGTGGTTTGACTAGTGATATGTACAGCGGTGGAATTATTTCCTTGTCATGGGCATCTTTGCTCCTATAGATGCACCCCATGATTTTATTAGCCTTGGCAGCAGCTGCCCAACACTGGTCACTACAGCTAAATTTACTATTAACTAAGACTCCTAAGTCCTTTTTCATGTCAGTCGTCCCAAGTGTGCTCCCATTTTATACATAATCCCAGCCCGGATTTTTCTTCCCCATGTGCATTACCTTACAATAATCAGTGTTGAACCTCATTTGCCACTTCCCAGCCCAAACCTCCAACCTATCCAGATCCATTTGTAACAGTGCACTGTCCTCTATTGTGTTTACAGCTTTACAGAGTTTAATATCATCTGCAAAGATTGCTACTTTACTATTCAACCCCTCTACAAGGTCATTAATAAATATATTAAACAGGACAGGACCCAAGACTAACCCCTGTGGTACCCTGGTACCCCACTAGTAACAGTCACCCAATCAGAATAAGTACCATTAATAGCCACCCTCTGTTTCCTATCACTGAGCCAGTAAATGTAATAAAGGGTGCAGTTAGTATTTACACCCCACTGACTTTTGACAGATCTTTGGAACAGTGGGCTGTGCAAATGAAAAATTACATTTTTCATTTTCACGGACCACTGTTCCAAAAATCTGTCAAACACCTGTGGGGTGTAAATGCTCACTGTACCCCTTATTACATTACATGAGGGGTGTCATTTCCAAAATGGGGTCACATGTGGGGGGGGGGGGGGGGTCCATTGTTCTGGCACTATGGGAGCTTTGTAAACACACGTGGCCTTCAATTTTCTCTTCAAAATCCCAATGGTGCTCCTTCTCTTCTGAGCATTGTAGTGCGCAAGCAGAGCACTTTACATCCACATATGGGGTATGTTCTCACTCAGAAGAAATGGGGTTACACATTTTGGGGGGCTTTTTTTTCCTATTTTCCCTTGTGAAAATGAAAAATTTGGGGTAACCCCAGCATTTTAGTGAAAACATTTTTTTTTTCATTTTTCCATCCAACTTTGAAGAATTTTCATTAAACACCTGTGGGGTGCTAAGGCTCAATATACCCCTTGTTATGTTCATTGAGGGGTGTAGTTTCCAAAATGGGGTCACATGTGGGTATTTCATTTTTTGCGTTTATGTAAGAACCACTGTAAAATCAGCCACCCCTGTGCAAATCACCAATTTAGGCCTCAAATGTACATAGTGCACTCTCACTCCTGAGCCTTGTTGTGCACCTGCAGAGCATTTTATGCCCCACATATGGGGTATCTCCGTACTCAGGAGAAATTGCGTTACAAATTTTGGGGGTCTTTTTTTCCTTTTAACACTTGTGAAAATAAAAAGTATGGGGCAACACCAGCATGTTAGTGTAAAATATTTAATTTTTTTACACTAACAGGCTGATGTAGCCCCCAACTTTTCCTTTTCATAAGGGGTAAAAGGAAAAAAAAGCCCCCCAAACTTTGTAGTGCAATTTCTCCCGAGTAGGGAAATACCCCATATGTGGCCTTAAACTGTTTCCTTGAAATACGACAGGGCTCCGAAGTGAGAGAGCGCCATGCGCATTTGAGGACTAAATTAGGGATTGCATAGGGGTGGACATAGGGGTATTCTACGCCAATGATTCCCAAACAGGGTGCCTCCAGCTCTTGCTAAACTCCCAGCATGCCTGGACAGTCAGTGGCTGTCCGGAAATGCTGGGAGTTGTTGTTTTGCAGCAGCTGAAGGCTCTGTTTTGGAAACACTGCCATACAATACGTTTTTCATTTTTATTGGGGCGACAGTGTGTATATGTAGTGGGGTGTATATGTAGTGTTTTACCCTTTATTATGTGTTAGTGTAGTGTAGTGTAGTATTTTTAGGGTACGTTCGCACTGGCAGAGGTTTACAGTGAGCTTCCCGCTAGAAATTTGCGCCGCGGCGAAAAATTTGCTGCAGCTCATACTTGAAGCAGGATACTTACTGTAGACCTGCCCGTGTGAATGTACCCTGTACGTTCACATGGGGGGGGGGGGGGCAAACCTCCAGCTGTTTCAAAACTACAACTCCCAGCATGTACTGACAGACCGTGCATGCTGGGAGTTGTACTTTTGCAACAGCTGGAGGCACACTGGTTGGAAAACCTTCAGTAAGGTTCTGTTACCTAACTCAGTATTTTCCAACCAGTGTGCCTATAGCTGTTGCAAAACTACAACTCCCAGCATGTACTGATGCTGGAAGATGTAGTTTTGCAACAGCTGGAGGTACGCAACTACAACTCCCAGCATGCCGAGACAGCTGTTTGCTGTTTGGGCATGCTGGGATTTGCAGTTTTGAAACATCTGGAGGGCTACAGTTAGAGACCACTGCACAGTGATCTCCAAACTATGGACCTCCAGATGTTGCAAAACTACAAATTCCAGCATGCCCAGACAGCAAACAGCTATGTGGGCATGCTAGGAGTTGTAGTTTTGCAAGATCTAGAGGGCCAAAGTATAGAGATCACTGTGCAGTGGTCTCTAAACTGTAGCCCTCCAGCTGTTGCAAAACTGCAAATCCCAGCATGCCCAAACAGCTGTCTGGGCATGCTAGGAGTTGTAGTTTTGCAACATCTGGAGGGCTACAGTGTAGAGACCACTGTATAGTGGTCTCAAACTGTAGCCCTTAAGATGTTGCTAGGCAACTCCCCGGCTTCCATAGGATCCTGGGAGCCAGCCGCACGACATGCCACCCACGCCGATCACCGCAGCCGATCGTGTCCCACAACCTCCACCGATGGGTAAGTGGACTTCGGCGCCCGGTCCCCTTCGGTTTCCCCGTTCTGCCCCACCTATTATGGGTGGGCCGAACGGTGAAAGCGAAAGTTAACCCCCCCGCCCCCTATCTGCTATTGGTCGTTGCTTTTGACGACCAATAGTAGGGATAGGAGGGGTGGCACCCCTGCCACCTCACTCCTATCCCTTCAAGGGGATCGTAGGTGTCATGGACAACCGCGATCCCCCTTATATTCCGGGTTACCGGGTCACCATAGACCCATATGACCCAGAATAGGCACAAATCGCAAGTGTGAATTCACTTACGATTTGTGCCGATCGCCGGCATGGGGGGGTCTGATGACCCCCCTGGGCATTTGCGCGGGGTGCCTGCTGATCAATATCAGCAGTCACCGCAGTCCGGTTCCCGCCCTGCCGCGCGGCGGGGCCGGAATTCCCATGGGCGTACCTGTAAGCCCTGAGTCCTTAAGAACCAGGTACAGAAGGCGTATCCATATGCCCTGGGTCCTGTACGGGTTAAGGCTATGTTAGGCTACACGGAGGAATTTGCGAGGAATTCACGCTTACAAAAATTTGCGAGTAAAGTGAAAAATCGAGCGGAAAGCATGCTTACATTACTCGTGAAAAACGCAAGGAAACTAGAGAGGAGGAAGAAGGGGAGTGGAAAAGTCGGTGGGAGGGCCTAATCGGCCATTTTCTGTTATCACAAGTCAATACACCTGTTGTGAGCTCCCTATATAAACGCTTCAAAATGTCCAAAAAAAAAGACATCCAAGAGGATGCAAGTGGATCTTGATGTCCTGATTACTGAGGTAAAGTGTTAACTATTTTATCAGACTTGTTCTCTGTAGTAGTTTAGTCAAACAAGGTGGGAGTTGTACTTTAGCTTAGCTGTGGCCCTGGGTGGGAAAATGGAGGTGCCCCTGGGTTTTAACTGACCTATACTATATACTACGTTATGTTCCTCCAGCATGGGGGTCATAGTTTAGCAACAGCTGGAGGTGCCCATGTGTGGGAAACACTGGCCTATACTATATACTACAATATGTTCCTCCAGCATGGGGGTTGTAGTTTAGCAACAGCTGGAGGTGCCCATGTGTGGGAAAAACTGACCTACACTATATGCTACTATATAGTCCAACATGCTGTGGGTAGTAGTTTTTGGTTGTGTTATCCGCTCTATAGGGCTTGATGGAAGTAGTAGTTTGTATCTTAGCTCCTGAATATCATTTTGATATGTAAAATATGAATTTCAATTATTTTTTTTTAATTAACAGGTTCAGTTAAGACCACTGTTGTGGGACAGATCAGACCCCAACCACAGCAACAGAATACTGATCCAAAATGCTTGGGAATCCATAGCTAACGCTGTGTATGATAACTTCCGAGAAATGACTGAACATTCAAGAGAAGAAATTTGTAAGTACTGTATATCTATCTATCTATCTATATATATATATATATATATATATATATATATATATATATATATATATATATATATATATAGTGTGTGTGTATGTAATTTTATGTAAAGTTATTTAATTTAGTTTACCCTTTTTAATCTGACAGTAAAAGAACTACGCACCAGATGGAAGTCCACCAGGGACTACTACATCAAAATGTCGAACAAACAGGAGACTAGTGGATCATCCCCGGCAAAGCGGGCTAAAATTCCTTATGAGGAACAATTGACTTTCCTGCAACCAAGCAGACAGCTTCGTAGGTAAGTTTTTAAATATTTCCTTAATTGAAATGCCATTAATGTTTTTTTCTTTTATTAAACTATTTTTTTATTTCGTTTTTTATTAGAACAAGTAGAAATTACCAGGCGGAAACACCAGCTTAAGAAGCCATGGATGTCCTCCAAGAGGATATTACGCCACGTACAACTGGAACAACTACTCCATTTCCAGAAACTTCCACAGAGAGTGATGGAAGGGAGAGGAATCCTCAAGATCCGGATCCCTCCCAGGCTCCTACTTCGCAGGAGACTCCCGATCCCTCCCAAGCTACTACCTCCCAGGATACTAACCCCCCTTCATCACAGTCTACCCAACGTCGTCCCCGTCGTACCCTCCGGATAATAGATAAACAGTTGGAAGTAGAAGAACAAGCTTTATCTCTTATCCGCAGGGTCGACGGGAATGAGGACTGTGATTATTTCTCATACACACTGGCCACACACTGCCGTAAAATTCCAAATAATGTTAATCGGCAAGATTTTGTCATATTGTTTTGCTGCAGCAAGAGTGTTTGCCTCTGTGGAACCTCTGCCTCCAGTAGAGGATTTAATTAACACATTCGCGCATCTCGGCTTATATATAAGCCGTAATGTGCAGGCAGTTCGCGCATCACGGCTAATATATATGACACGCAGTTAACCCGGCGATGCGCGGCATCGCAGGGGTTAACAGGCTGAACTCCGGCACTGTCACCGGCAGGAGACCATTTCTGCCTGACATCCCAGGACCATCTGTGATTGGTCCTGGGCAGGGAGCTCTGTGATTGGTCCCTGAAGACCAATCACAGCGTCTTGGCTACTTTGTAACAATAACGCCGGCTCCGAAGCTCTCACTTCCGTCTGTGTAACGATTGGAGCCGGCGATATTGTTACAGAGAAGGAAGAGAGAAGAAAGAGTGTTAAAATAGCTTTTTTTAAAAGCTTCTAAATAACTAAAAGTGAAAGAGCTGTGCCCCTTACCCCTGCTGCTGCTCCATCCACCTGTCCCTATTGCTGTAGCCTGTGGATCTGACAGGCTACAGTGAAGAGTTTCAGTCAGTGTGACTCTCCGCTAAATAGCTAAAGAAGTTCCAAAAAGAAAGATTTGTGGTGCCCCTTACCCCTACTGCTGCTCCTGTCCCTATTGCTGTAGCCTGTGGATCTGACAGGCTACAGTGAAGAGTTATAAAAAGAGTTAAAAAAAAGAGTTGTGGTGCCCCTTACCCCTGCTGCTGTGCCCCTTACCCCTGCATCCATCCATCCCTCCCTCCATTCAGCCCTCCATCCAACCATCCATTCATCCCTCCATCCAACCATCCCTCTTTCTCTAGTGCTGTAGTGAGGCTGCAGTGAAGCACTTTCACTCATTCATTCCATTCATTCCATTCATTCATTACATTCATTCAGCTGCTGTAGCCTGTGTGTAGCAGAAGATTGAAGAATACAGTTTATAAAACCTTTTATAAAAGCTAAATAAAAAGTTATAAAAAAGAGCTGTGGTGCCCCTTACCCCTGCTGCTGTCTGCCATCCATCCATCCATCCCTCCATCCCCAGTGCTGTAGCGAGGCTGCAGTGAAGCACTTCTTCCCATTCATTCATTCATTCATTCATTCATTCCAGTCCATTCATTCATTCCAGTCCATTCATTCCATTCATTCATTCCATTCATTCATTAATTCATTCATTCCATTCATTCATTCCATTCCTTCAGTTGCTGTAGCCTGTGTGTAGCAGAAGAAAGAAGATACAGTTTATAAAAGCTTTTATAAAAGATAAAGAAAAAGTTATAAAAAAGAGTTGTGGTGCCCCTTACCCTTGCTGCTGTCCGCCATCCATCCATCCCTAGTGCTGTAGCGAGGTTGCAGTGAAGCGCTTCTTACCATTCATTCATTCATTCATTCACCAGCTGCTGTAAGCTACAGTAAAGAAATCTAAGTCTGTCACCCTTTCATTCCATCACCACCTTGTACACCTCCATACTACCTTTTTGCATGTTTACCTAGTCCGTCACTGATTTGTGATAGTAGTGACAGTTTGCCATTTTTTTTCTATACTGGTCTCACTGCCAGCTTAGTTCAAGAGATCTGTTCAGGACAGTGGTGACAGTTCGCCACAGTGTTGTTTGCACCGCAATTACATCTTGTTGTTTTTTCCCGTTAAAAAAAAAATAAAAAAATATATAAAAAAAACATTAAAAAAAATTGTACTAGTGTTGGTACATCAGAGACAGTTTGCCACTTTTTTTTAATCTAAACTAAAAGTGTCTTCTGAAAATGTCAAGGCGTCACACATACACCAGTGAGGAGGCATATGCCTTCTTGGCATCTTCCTCAAGTTCAGACAGCGGGGAAGAATTGCTTTATTTGACCTCTTCTTCTTCCTCATCCTCTACCAATTCTAATGAGGAACCTCCCCGCCACCGTCCTAGGCATAGTACTGAGCCAGGTCCTAGTACCAGTACTAACCAAGGTCCTAGTACCATCTCTGAGTGGGCTCCGGCTTCTGGCTTTATACCCAATTTGCCTGAGTTTGTGGCCACTGCAGGCATTCGTGTTAACACCACAGGGTTTAAAGAAGCTGATTTTTTTCAGCTCTTCTTTTCAGAAGAGTTACCGTATTTATCGGGGTATACCACGCACCGGCCTATAACACGCACCCTCATTTTACCAAGGATATTTGGGTAAAAAAAGTTTTTTACCCAAATATCCATGGTAAAATTAGGGTGCGTGTGCGCGCGTGTATACCCCGATATACCCCCAGGAAAGGCAGAGGGAGAGAGGCCGTCGCTGCCCGCTTCTCTCCCCCTGCCTTTCCTGGGGTCTAGAGCGCTGCTGTCGGCCCTTTTCACCCCCTGGTTATCGGCGCCGCTGCCCGTTCTGTCCCCCTGACTATCGGTGCCGGCGCCGATAGCCAGGGGGAGAGAAGGGGCAGCGGCACCCATTGCCGGCGCCGCTGCCCCGTTGCCTCCCCCCATCCCCGGTGGCATAATTACCTGAGTCGGGTCCGCGCTGCTCCAGGCCTCCGTCGTGCGTCCCCAGCGTCGTTGCTATGCACGGCGCGGCGCTCTGACGTCATGCGCCGCGCCGTTCAGCGCATAGCAACGTCGCCGGGGACGCACGCCGGAGGCCTGGAGCAGCGCGGGGGGTGAAAAGGGCCGACAGCAGCGCTCTAGACCCCAGGAAAGGCAGGGGGAGAGAAGCGGGCAGCGACGGCCTCTCTCCCCCTGCCTTTCCTGGGGGTGTATCGGCGTATAACACGCACACAGACTTTAGGCTAAAAATCTTAGCCTAAAAAGTGCGTGTTATACGCCGATAAATACGGTAATTAGCCTGATTGTGGAAGAAACCAACAGATATGGCGAGCAGTTTATTGCAGCCCATCCACAGGCATATCATGCCAGGCCTGACAAGTGGACGCCAACCAATCCACTGGAGTAAAAATTTTTTTGCCCTTTCTCTAAATATGGGCATAATTAAAAAGCCCACAATTCGATCCTATTGGAGCAATGATATAATTTACCATACTCCCTTGTACTGTGCAGTCATGCCAAGGACTCGGTTTGAAGTCCTCCGCAAATTTCTTCATTATGCTAATAATGAAAATTGCCCACCCCAGAGTGATCCAAATTTTGATTGCATATATAAAATTCGGCCCCTTGTCAACTATTTAAACCAAAAATTTGCAGAAGTGTACACCCCTGAAAAAGAAATTGCAGTTGACGAGTCTCTTGTGCACTACAAGGGAAGGTTGCACTTCAGGCAATACCTGCCTAACAAACGGGCCAGGAATGGGGTAAAACTTTATAAATTGTGCGAAAGTGCAACAGGCTACACGCACAAATTTAGGGTCTATGAGGGAAAAGACTCAACATTAGAGCCCCCAGAGTGTCCCCCCGTACTAAAAACAACGGGAAAAATTGTATGGGATCTAGTTCACCCCCTGTTAGATCAAGGATATAACATATACCTTGACAATTTTTATACTAGTGTCCCACTACTTCAATGCCTGTTTGCCAAGGGTACTAATGCCTGTGGTACCATGAGGCGAAACCAAAGAGATCTTCCCAAAAAGTTTGTATGGCAAAAATTGAAGAGGGGGGAAAGCAAGGCTGTGTACAATGACAACATGATGCTTGTCAAGTACAGGGACAAGCGTGATGTACTTGTACTAACCACCATACACCGAGACAGATCCACCCCTGTCCGTCCATGGTACCACAGATAGAGCCCTAAAACATGTGTGTATCCAGGACTATAACAAGTTCATGGGAGGGGTGGATCTGTCTGATCAGGTCTTGCAGCCATACTCTGCCCTTCGCAAAACCCGGGCCTGGTCAAAGAAATTGGCACTGCACCTCCTCCAAATTGCCCTGTACAATGCATTTGTGCTGTACAAACATGCAGGAAATACAGCAACATTCCTGCAATTTCAGGAAAATGTTATAAAGGCCTTTCTGTTTGGGGATCAGGAAGGGGAGGGAAGCAGCGCCACAGGATCCGAGAACAGAATAGTACCAGGGCAGCATTTTCCTGGGGTAGTTCCCTGTAGAAAATCGGGGAGTAGGCTACAGAAGAGGTGTCGGGTATGCTTCAAACGTGGCATTAGAAAACTCACCATACACCACTGCGAGACATGTCCCCACAAGCCCGGTCTGTGCATCGAAGACTGTTTCAAAATTTATCACACGTCTTTTGATTTCTGAATTTGTCCCCTTTAATTATTTTTACAATTACATTATTACTTATTAGTGAGCAATTCAGTAATTTCCCCTTTTTCTCCATTACATTTTATTTCCATAAATCAAATAGGCAAATCCAAAAATCCAAAACTAAAAATTCATATTATACCCCTAGATGAATACTTTGTCCGATGTAGTTTTACATTTTCACCATCTTGCTATACCCCTAACAAAACTAAAAACCATTCTCATTATATCCTGTGAGAAGGTAAAAGGGATGGTGATTGATGGACACTATGTGTCACCTAGGTTCCTGGCCTTGGTGAAGTAAAGCCGAATATTCTTCCAGTATCTGTGCTACGCTGCAGCCTGATACTATGCCTGTAGTGTGGCTGGAAGACCAACATGGGACGGCTTTACTGGGAATGACTAAGTGTAGGGTGGGGGTCATTCCCCACAATCCAGGCAGACTTTTCTTGGTCTTAAAGCTAGGCTCCCTCAACAGGTGAGGGGGATTGTCTTTTGAAAGCTGACACAGCCAGGAGAAGCTACGTGAGGAGCTTCGATCTGGATATCAGGAAAAGCCATTGCTATCTCTCCGTACTTCTATACTGCTAACCGCACCTCACTGCAAAAGCGAGTCGTCACATCCGCTAGTTCAATACTTTTAACTACCCGGTGTAGTTTTATATTTTTACCACCTTGCTAAACCCCTATCAAAACTAAAAATAATTCTCATTACACCCCTAGATGAATACTTTGCTTTTATATTTTGAACACCTTGCTATACCCCTAACAAAACTAAAAATAATTCTCATTATACCCCTAGATGAATACCTTGGCAGGTTCAGTTTCATATTTATGTGAAAGTGAAAAAAATAAGTGCTGAAAGTGCAAAATATGCCTCCAAATTTGAAATGTCATTTTCACTGCTGAGTTCTACACTTTCCTCAAACACCTGAAGAGTCAAAAAAATTGCTACACCCCAAAATGATATGGGGTGTACTTTTCAAAATGGAGTGCCATGTTGGGGGTTCCCACTGTTCTGGCACCAGGGGGGCTTCCTAAATGCGACATGCTCCCAGAGCAAAATTTGCTTCCAAAAAGCCAAAATGTGACTCCTTCTTTTCTGAGACCTTTAGTGTGCCAGCAGAGCACTTTTCACCCCCATATGGGGTGTTTTCTGAATCGGGAGAAATTGGGCTTCAAATTTTGGGGGGTAATTTCTGCTTTAACCCTTTGTAAAAATGTAAAATTTTTGGGAAACCAAGCATTTTAGGGAATTTTTTTTTTACATATGCAAAAGTCGTGAAACCCCTGTGGGGTATTAAGGTTCACTTTACCCCTTGTTATATTCCCCAAGGGGTCTAGTTTCCAAAAAGGTATGCCATGTGTTTTTTTTTTTTTGCTGTCCTGGCACCATAGGGGCTTCCTAAATGCGGCATGCCCCCCAGAGCAAAATTTCCTTCCAAAAAGCCAAATGTGACTACTCCTCTTCTGAGACCTGTAGTGCGCCAGCAGAGCACTTTTCACCCCCATATGGGGTGTTTTCTGAATCGGGAGAAATTGGGCTTCAAATTTTGGGGGGTAATTTCTGCCTTAACCCTTTGCAAAAATGTAAAATTTTTGAGAAACCAAGCATTTTTAGGTAAAAATTATTATGTTTTTTTTTTACATATGCCAAAGTCGTGAAACCCCTGTAGGGTATTAAGGTTCACTTTACCCCTTGTTACGTTCCCCAAGGGGTCTAGTTTCCAAAATGGTATGCCATGTGTTTTTTTTTTTGCTGTCCTGGCACCATAGGGGCTTACTAAATGCGGCATGCCCCCAGAGCAAAATTTGCTTCCAAAAAGCCAAATGGGACTACTCCTCTTCTGAGACCTGTAGTGCACCAGCAGAGCACTTTTCACACCCATATGGGGTGTTTTCTGAATCGGGAGAAATTGGGCTTCAAATTTTGGGGGGTAATTTCTGCTTTAACCCTTTGTAAAAATGTAAAATTTTTGAGAAACCAAGCATTTTAGGTAAAAATTATTATTTTTTTCTACATATACCAAAGTCGTGAAACCCCTGTGGGGTATTAAGGTTCACTTTACCCCTTGCTACATTCCCCAAGGGGTCTAGTTTCCAAAATATAATGCCATGTGGTTTTTTTTGCTGTCCTGGCACCATAGGGACTTCCTAAATGTGGCATGCCCCGAGAGCAAAATTTCCTTCCAAAAAGCCAAAATGTGACTCCTTCTCTTCTGAGACCTGTATTGCACCAGCAGAGCACTTTTTACCCCCATATGGGGTGTTTTCTGAATCGGGAGAAATTGGGCTTCAAATTTTGGGGGGTAATTTCTGCTTTAACCCTTTGTAAAAATGTAAAATTTTTGAGAAACCAAGCATTTTAGGTAAAATTTTTTTATTTTTTTTACATATGCCAAAGTCGTGAAACCCCTGTGGGGAATTAAGGTTCCTTTTACCCCTTGTTACGTTCCCCAAGGGGTCTAGTTTCCAAAATGGTATGCCATGTGTTTTTTTTTTTTTTGCTGTCCTGGCACCATAGGGGCTTCCTAAATGCGGCATGCCCCCAGAGCAAAATTTGCTTCCAAAAAGCCAAATGGGACTACTCCTCTTCTGAGACCTGTATTGTGCCAGCAGAGCATTTTTCACCCCCATATGGGGTGTTTTCTGAATCGGGAGAAATTGGGCTTCAAATTTTGGTGGGTAATTTCTGCTTTAACCCTTTGTAAAAATGTAAAATTTTTGGGAAAATAAGCATTTTAGGTAAAAAAAAATAATTTTTTTTACATTTGCAAAAGTCGTAAAACACCTGTGGGGTATTAAGGCTCACTTAATTCCTTGTTACGTTCCTCAAGGGGTCTAGTTTCCAAAATGGTATGCCATGTGTTTTTTTTGCTTTTCTGGCACCTTAGGGGCTTCCTAAAGGTGACATGCCCCCAAAAACCATTTCAGAAAAATGTTCTCTCCAAAATCCCCTTGTTGCTCCCTCCCTTCTGAGCCCTCTACTGCGTCCGCCGAACACTTTACATAGACATAAGAGGTATGTACTTACTCGAAAGAAATTGGGCTACAAACACAAGTAAAAATTTTCTCCTTTTACCCCTTGTAAAAATTCAAAAATTGGGTCTAAAAGAACATGCGAGTGTAAAAAATGAAGATTTAGAATTTTCTCCTTCACTTTGCTGCTTTTCCTGTGAAACACCTAAAGGGTTAAAACACTGACTAAATGTCATTTTGAATACTTTGGGAGGTGCAGTTTTTATAATGGGGTCATTTATGGGGTATTTCTAATATGAAGACCCTTCAAATCCACTTCAAAACTGAACTGGTCCCTGAAAAATGGCAAGTTTGAAAATTTTGTGAAAAATTGGGAAATTGCTGCTGAACTTTGAAGCCCTCTGGTGTCTTCCAAAAGTAAAAACTCATCAATTTTATGATGCAAACATAAAGTAGACATATTGTATATGTGAATAATAAAAAATATATTTGGAATATCCATTTTACTTACAAGCAGAGAGCTTAAAAGTTTGAAAAATGCTACATTTTCTGTTTTTTTCATGAAATTTTGGGATTTTTCACCAAGAAAGGATGCAAGTTACCACAAAATTTTACCACTATGTTAAAGTAGAATATGTCATAAAAAAACAATCTTGGAATCAGAATGATAGATAAAAACATTCCAGAGTTATTAATGTTTAAAGTGACAGTGGTCAGAATTGCAAAAAACGCTCCGGTCCTTAATGCCAAAATGGGCTGTGTCCTTAAGGGGTTAAAGACCTAAAAATTAAAGTTGGACAGCGTTCCCTCTCACCACATGGAGTTCATGTGTCCATGCCAACAAAGCCACACCATTTCCCAACCCATACCACACGTCCCTTTCCCCAAACAAGTTACTATCCTCCACAGTATGTTCCTCCAACCAACCAAGCTATGCAAGCTCCTATGGATCCTCAATTTGAGTCCCAACCATTTTACCAGTCTATTTAGATTGTGTTTACATTGGGGGGGGGGGGGATTTATTTATTTTTATGTAATAAATATTTTTTCCTATGGAAATAATTTGTGTTTTGAATGCATTTTATTGCATTATTGTCAAAGTCATGATTATAGTTTAGGAACTGCTGGAGCCACCCCTTTTATGGAACACTGGTGTCACTAAATAACCTATTTGTACTCCAAACTTAGTTCATCACATACAATAAAAAAATTCAAATGAAAAGAATTGTCACAAAATTTGAGAACAAAAGTTTTATTAACAAACAATAATTTGTAATAAAATAACTAAACTTGTGCAAAAGGTAGCACAGAACATGATTTTGCAGAGGGAAGGGGATGACCACACCGGAAGGTACATGACTTGCTTGAAGGTATCCCATGAGGTGAGGACATCTATGGAGACCGTTGACAAACTGCTTCAGGTCCTTAGCCATCAATTACAGAAAACGTGTGATGATCACCAAGGCTGATTAAACTTGCCAAGGCACTGCACCTTCGGGGGACATGAAATAGTCAGCAAAGGTTTCTCTCACAAGTACAGCACGGTTGGATGGACGACCTGAGCCCCAGTTGATGGGCTCATCATTCAAAGCCTCGTGTGTGTCCACTTCTATGTCCGGGCTATCATAGTCACGGACATAGTTGTGGAGGACACACGCGGCTTTGATGACTGCATCAACTGTGGCCTCATCCAACTGCATTGCACAGGTGAAGATCCTCCACTTACTACTCATGATCCCGAAGGTGCACTCCACGAAGCGTTGTGCCCGGCTCAGCCTTGCGTTGAAAACCCTCTTTTGGGCATTCAGTCCCCTCTGTGGGTATGGGCGCAGCAGATTAGTCATCAGAGGAAAAGCCTCATCCGATACCATGACGAAGGGGACTGGATGCGTGGTACCCAGAAGAGGTTTTGGTGGAAGCAGAGTCACCTGATCATTGCAAAACTTGCCGCCCAAATTCAGATGTCCTCAGCACCCGTGAGTCCCCAGTACTACTATAGGCGCTGACGTCGATGGCAATGTACTTATAATTGGCATCAGCCACCACCATCAGGACCACAGAAAAGTACTTCTTGTAATTGAAGTACTGGGATCCTGATCCCGGTGGCTTCTGCACTCATACATGCTTCCCGTCGACGGCGCCTATGCAGTTTTGGAATTGTGCTACAGACTGAAAGCCTGCTGCTGCCTGTAGCCACGTCTCCTTGGTTGGACTGGGCATTGAAATGGGCTGCAAGTGTTGCCAGATCACGTGGCATGTTGACTTCACAATTCCAGAGATGGTTGATTTACCAACCCGGAATTGGAGGTGCAACGATGCAAAACTCTCCCCTGTTGCAAGAAATCTGACAGAGAAAAAAAAAAAAAACATTAGTACAGTATCCATAAAAACATGGTAAAAAAATTATAATTACAGTGTTCCCTCAACATACGATGGTAATTTGATCCAAATGAACGATCGTTAGTTGAAACCATCGTATGTTGAGGGATACGTGCAATGTAAAGTATAGCACAGTGGTCTCCAACGTGCGGACCCCCAGATGTTGAATAAACTACAACTCCCAGCATGCCCTGACAAACAACTAATGGCTATCCGGGCATGCTGGGAGTTTTAGTTTTGAAACATCTGGAGGGCCACAGGTTGAAGAACAACCTCTGAGAGGCCATTGCATGTTGAAATTATCGTATGTCGGGTCCATCGTAGGTCGGGGGTTCACTGTACAGCGTACACCAAAAGTCAAAATCAAAGGCTGTTGCAACAGTACATTTTATATGGTGCAACATGCTGAGATTTGTAGTTTTGGGTCAGCTGCAGAGGTGTAGGTTGCATCTGGGCATGCAGAGTGTTGCATGTACCAAAAATATTTGAAACAACCTATGGCTTTGCATTGGTCCCCAAACTACAACACCTTGCAAGAAACATTATCCCCTTTTTGGAATATAATATACAATAATCTGAAATAGAAAAAAAAAAAAACTTACTGCAACGTGATCATCAAACGTTCTCTGGGACTGATGGCTTGACGCATTCTTGTATCCTGAAGCTGGAGGTGAGGATCAAGAATGTCCAGCAATTTGTCAAAGGCCTCCATAGGCATCCTCACAAAGTTTAAGAACTTTTCGGGATACCTATAAGTAAATTAAAATAAAGGAATTATGATTTCATTTACAATAATAAAAAAAAGACTAGTGGAGTGTGTAAATTCATAGAAACTTACCTTCTAAGCTCATCATAGTTTTCCGATGTGGCCTCGGGAATCTCTGAGTGTGTTGATACGGTGTACCCATTATCTTCTGCGCCTTCTCTGAGTCTAAATACAAAACATTTGAAATATTTTTTTTTTAATCATTTGAAACATATAACAAAAATATAAAGGTCAGCATATTAATTAAAAATGCAAAACTTGCTTACCATACGTTGCTGGCGACGACGGATGACATTCACCATGATGGTCAATAATAGTCGCAGTTTGAGGGGGTGAAGTCTGATGCGACGTTCCTCCATGCTGCTTGGTTGGGACATTACAGGAAGATGGTAGCACAAGCTTTGTCTGTAATGTGTGCTGATACACAAAATGGCTGCCGAGTCAAAAATGGGTGGAGAAATGGGTATTGAATGGGTGTAATTTTCCAGGCTAATTAATCCAGGCTGGATTTGAAAAAAAATTCAGTGCGAATTCGGCTCAAATTACGTGCGAATTCTGTGTGAATTACACGCGAAAATGTTGTCGGGCGGAAAAACATATTTCTATTGATTTCAATGGGATTCTGCTAGCGGATTCCGCTTCAAGAATGAACATGCTCTATCTTCACGTGAGATGAATTCCGCAAGCGGAATTTCCGCAGTGTGAATGGAAAAGCGGAAAATTCATTAAAGTCAATGCCAGATGACATGTTCAATGTGTGGAAGGGGAAAATTCAGGCGGAATTACTCGAGTAAATTCTGCGCAAATTACTCTGTGTGAACGGGGCCTAACACTCCATGGATGTTATAAATATAGGTATATCTACATGATCAAATTATTGGGGTATCATAGGCGAAATGTCCTAATGTGCAAGGATAGTGGGAACAAAAAGTGAAAATAGAATACATAGAATAAGAAATATGTGTATGTAGAAAAAGAAGAAATATGGAACTGCATATAAAGAAAGAAGATCTGTATCTGAAGGTAATTCACAGAAAACCAAATAATTGTAATCCCGCATTAACCTGTTGGGGACAAAGGGCGTATGCATTCGCCCTTGCGTCCTGGTACTTAAGGACGAAGGGTGTATCCATACGCCCGTGGGAATTTTGGTCCCCGCCGCGTGCCGGGCGGCGACCAGATCGGGGTAACTGCTGATATCTATCAGCAGGCACCCCGTGCAAATGCCCAGGGGGGTCATTAGACCCCCCCATGTCGGCGATCGGCACAAATCGCAAGTGAAATACCCATAGGGACCTATAACACTGCACACACTGATCTTCATCATTGATCACTGGTTTCTCTTAGGAAACCAGTGATCGACAATTTTGCCGCATGACTGCTCATGCCTGGATCTCAGGCACTAAGCAGTCATTCGGCGATCGGACAGCGAGGAGGCAGGTAGGCTGTAAGCTGTTCAGGATGCCGCGATTTCGCCGCGGCTATCCCGAACAGCCCACTGAGTTAACCGGCAGCTTTCACTTTCGGTTTTAGCCGCGCAACTCAGCTCTGAGCGCGCGGCTAAAGGGTTAATAGCGCGCAGCGCCGCAATCGGCGCTGTGCGCTATTAGCGGCGGGTCCCAGCTTCACTATGACGCTGGGCCCGCCGTGATATGATGCGGGGTTACCGTGTAACCCCGCGTTATATCAGGGGAGCAGGACCAAGGACGTACCAGTACGTCCTTGGTCCTTAAGGGGTTAAAGTGACAGTGGTCAGATTTGTAAAAAAAATGCTCCCGTCCTTAAGTTCATAATGGGCTCTGTTCCCCAAGGGGTTAAAGTGGTACTTCCGTGGAAAACTTATTTTTTTTTTAAATCAACTGATGCTAGAAAGTTATACTGGTTTGTAAATTACTTCTATTTAAAAATATTAATTCTTCCAGTACTTATCAACTGCTGTTTGCTCCACAGGAAGCTATTTTCTTTTTTAATTTATTTTCTGTCTGACCACAGTGCTCACTGATGACACCTCTGTCCATGACAGGAGCTGTCCAGAGCAGGAAAAAAAAACCATAGCAAACCTATCCTGCTCTGGACAGTTCCTGACATGGACAGAGGTGTTAGCAGAGAGCACTGTGTACAGAAAGAAAATAAATTCAAAAAGAACTTCCTGTGGAGCATAAAGCAGCTGAAAATTACTAGAAAGATTAATATTTTTAAATAGAAGTAATTTTTAAATCTGAACATGTGTCTGCACTCTTCCCCACCCCCTCAGCCCAACCCTATATAAGTAGTAGTTAGCTACACAAGGGCCATTTCTTTCCTAGCAGCCTCCCAGTCTGGTGTCGCGGCGGTGGTGGTCGCCGCCCAGTGCTACGCCATTTTATGCTAGGGACTTTAGGGACCCACTCTAAATAGGTGGCCTTGACGTGGCGAGTGGGCTTGTACTTTTTGATCAAAAATGTATACTAACAACCTGTTAGTTTTTGATATTATGCTGAGAAGCAATCAGATCATTATACAAGATTGTAGATGTGCACCATGTCTGTTTTCTACCCGAATTTACAAATCTGTTTAACATGCTGGCACCAGTTGATTTAAAAAAAATAAAATAAAATGTTTTCCACTGGAGTACCCCTTTAAGGCCCTTAGGTTCTAAACTGTCAAACGAATATTTTCTAGCTTTCCGTTTTGAACATGCATGATGTATGGTTACCCCCTCTCCAGCTTTTCCTGACACTCTGTATAGTTGCATATTTCATTTGAGATGGATCTTTATTATAATGCACACTGAATGCACACATGTTTCCTGCATGGACATTTGATCAGATAAATGACACTGTAGCTATTACTTGTCAATAATTCTGCAATGTTTCATTCAAAGTTGTTAGACTTAGTTTTAATTGTTTCTATCTTTCTGGGAAATTTTGTTAGTCTGCAGTTGCTACAGATACCACAATGGAAATTTTTTTTTATCCTGAGCCAGGTGTTGCTTGATTGTTGTATAGTGGGAATTCTGATTGAAGGTGTGTTGGAAGCCAGCATTGCCCATAGCAGCATCATTTTATGTGTTTATATGAGAGACTCAGAAACAATGAAGAGGACAATGGAATAGAGTGGAATGTCATGGATGTAATGGTGTACAGTGCCAGCATATCCCTTTTGCTCCAGGAGTGGTGGTGGATTAAACCAGCTGGTTAAACAAGTCATCTGCTTTCATCATGTCGTAAAGCCACAAAACCAGCCTCGGCAGTGTTGTGAATGGACAGCTGTTAACATACTGTGGGACAACAAAGAGGGCCAAAAGGAGGCATCAAAGGACAAGAGCTGATTAACTATTCTGATTGACTATCGAGATGCCTTGGGATGGGCAGTGCATGGATTATGTTTGTGGATGACTGATATATATGTTACTCCCAGGATGACTGGAGAGAGAGCACTTCCTATCACCTTCCCCTTTTCCTTGTATCCCTGTTCCTTATTAGTTAGGATTCCCCTTTGTATTTGTATATATGTATACCTTGTAATAAACCCCTATAAAGATCCAGTTGTCCTCAATCAATTAGTAAGGCACCCCAAAACAAAGCAGATTCTACAAGGTGCAACTTTGATCCCTAGGTTCGGAGCCCATGTATAGACCATGGGTGGTCTTCTAGGGATGTTGGGGCCTAGGACTTTATAGTTTAAAATAGATGCCAATGGTTTCTAATTATTGCCTCTACCCTTTTATAGTATTTATTAAAAGGCATGACCAGTTTGATTTCCTCTGAGTTCTTCCAAGTTATTTGTGGAGGTGTGTTTTCAAAGAAAGAAGCTCTGTCCAACTTTCTTACTTTCTCCATGGACTTACTTTCTCCAAATATTCTCAAAATATTTCTCCTCCCAAAAAATTTCTGTCATGGCTGTTACCTCATATTCATACGGTGTTGGATTTGTACAATTTATCTTTAATCTCCGGGAGTACAAGCCGTAGCTGTTGATTATTGGAATGTCATACATTACATACCTGCATGGGTAGCTTCAATCACTACCTCTAAAAACTAAATTTTATCTTTACTGATTGAAGGGGTTAAAAATAGTGATCGTTGCAGTTGGTCATAGCAAAAAAATCCTGTAAAGTGCTTTGTGCTTCATTCCAAATTAAAATGATATCATCTGTGTACCATCAGGAAGGGGTTAGCAAAACTTTGCATGAATGCAAAGTTTTTGTGCCCATGGTTTGTATTGGTACACTGCAGATAAACCCCCCCCCCCCCCCCCCCCAAAAAAAATAAAATACAAGTAAATATGTGTTAAGATAAAATCAATCGCTGCCAACAGAAAAATTACTTGCTCATGTTGTTCCATTTTTGATCTTACTAAAAATCCTCTGATGGCTTTCATACCATGGTCGTGCTTGATGCTAGTATAGCTTTTACTCCATGACTTATACATGTACTTAGAACACACAACTTCTAGCATTTATTTATATATGATTTTATATTTATTTTTTTGTTTTACATATGTCCCCACTTCAATATGTTATCAATATCTTCAATTAGTGCATTTCTTAGCACACATTCCATCCCAGAGCTTATCCTGCACTGAGAGGGATCCAGTCATAGTGTTTACAAATTACCCTATTATCTATATGATAAACAGCTGGATAACCCCCATCAGACACATAAGCCACTGACCAAAGAAGTAGGACTTTTGAAACACGTCTGAAATATTTTGTATTGCACATAATTTTATCACCACAATCCATCTTTGTCACCACGGACATCACATCACAGCACCAACTCCTGCTATGCTGAAACCCTGTGATGACAGAAATTTGCCAGCTCTGATGACACAAGGAGGATGCCACACTCTCTCTCTATTAGGTGTAAGCCTGCATCAAACAAACCTCTCCTTCCCCAATTTCGGCTGTGCCATCGGCCTGCCAGTTGCTAGCGGCTACACATGCAGCGCAGAACCAGAGTGAGTAATTGCGAGAGAAATCTTCTCTTCATAGGAGTCTATTATAACTCAGAATCAACGAGAGGAGCACAACACCAGGACGTCTTTTCTCCATAGGAGTGAACATAAAACTTTACTTTATCTTTGCAAAGGTGCATAGCACCAGGATGCTTCTCCATATGAGTGAATATTGGACATTGTTTTGCATTGCTTTCTTTACAGAGGTGCATAGCACCAGGGCGTCTTTTCTCCGTAGAATAAGAATATAGATCAGAATAGATCCCTGGATCAACCTTCTGTCCCTATAGATCTAAAATCCATAACCTGTAATGTTGTTTTTCTCCAAAAATGCATTGGAGAATTCCACAGTCTTACTGCTCTTACAGTAAAGAACCCCCGTCTGTGCTGGTGTTGAAACCTAATTTCCTCTAAACGTAGAGGATGCCCCGTTGTTATAGATACAGTCTTGGGTATAAATAGAACATGGGAGAGATCTCTGTACTGCCCTCTGATATATTTATACATAGCTATTAGGTCTCCCCTAAGCCTTCTTTTTTCTAAACTAAATAACCCTAATTCTGATAATCTTTCTGGGTACTGTAGTCCTCCCATTCCCCGTATTACTCTGGGGTCCCGTCTTTGAACCCTCTCCAGCTACACAGTGGTAGAATGATTTCCTTGTTGTGGGCATCTATGCCCCTATTGATGCACCCCATGTTTTTATTTGCCATGGCGGCAGCTGCCCGACACTGGTCACTACAGCTAAATTTACTATTAACTAAGACTCCTAAGTCCTTTTCCAGATCAGTCGTCCCAAGTGTGCTCCCATTTAATACATAATCCCAGCCCGGATTTTCCTTCCCCATGTGCATTACCTTACATTTATCAGTGTTAAACCTCATGTGCCACTTCCCAGCCCAAACCTCCAACCTATTCAGATCCATTTGTAATAGTGCACAGTCCTCTACAGTGTTTACAGCTTTACAGAGTTTAGCATCATCTGCAAAGATTGTTACTTTACTATTCAACCCTATTCAATATTACTATTTGTGAAATCCCCATAATTATTTGTGAAATCCCCATAGCTAGATGGCCTCCATGTTGGAAAATGCAGTCCAATGTACATCCTGTTCAATGTATGCAATCCTTGAACAACAGTTTGAGGGTGCATATTGTTGTGCGAGATGTGTGCTAGTTGTCCGTTTGGAAGCCCAGATCCTGCATCTAGAGGGGCGACTGGCAACAATGAGAAGCATTAACAACATGGAGAGGAGTCTCCTGCTCACTGAGCAGGCACTCTCGGGAATAGAGGTGGGGGAGGACAGTGGGACGGAGTTGCAGGACAGTCAGGCAGTTAGCTGGGTTACAGTTAGAAAGAGGGGAAGGGGAAAAAGTGTCAGGGAGGCTAGTCCTGAACTGGCACACCCCAACAAGTTTGCCTGCTTGGCAGATGAGGGGGATGCCATTACAGAGCTAGCAGAACTGCAGCAGGATACCGCCTCTGACCTCCAGGGGGGTGTCTGCTGCAGTAAGGAGGGAGGGAGGAGTACAGGGCAGGCCAGACAGGTACTAGTGGTGGGGGACTCAATTATTAGGGGGACAGACAGGGCAATCTGTCACAAAGACCGGGATCGCCGAACAGTGTGTTATCTGCCTGGCGCACGAGTTCGGCACATCGCAGATCGGGTTGACAGGTTGCTGGGCGGGGCTGGAGAGGACCCAGCAGTCATGGTACATATTGGCACCAATGACAAAGTAAGAGGTAGGTGGAGTGTCCTTAAAAATGATTTCAGGGACTTAGGCCGCAAGCTTAAGGCAAGGACCTCCAAGGTAGTATTTTCTGAAATACTACCAGTACCACGAGCCACACCAGAGAGGCAGCGGGAGATCAGGGAGGTAAACAAGTGGCTCAGAAGCTGGTGTAGGAAGGAAGGGTTTGGGTTCATGGAGAACTGGGCTGACTTCGCTGTCGGTTACTGGCTCTACCGTAGGGACGGGCTGCACCTCAATGGGGAGGGTGCAGCTTTGCTTGGGGAGAAGATGGCTAGAAGGGTGGAGGAGTGTTTAAACTAGGGACTTGGGGGGAGGGAACCTACAGCAAAGAGGGGGAAGATAGTGTAGATAGAGAGGTGGGAATTATAAATGTACCTGGGGGTGGAGCGGAGGGAGGGGTTAGAATAGTTAATAGGAATAGGCTTCATAGGAAAATAAAACTTATACCCTTGAATCCCATTAACCCCAATAACATAAAGGATGGAAATGTAAAGTGTATGTTCACAAATGCCAGAAGCCTAGCAAATAAAATTGGGGAGCTTGAGGCCTTGATACTGGAGGAACATATTGATATAGTTGGGGTCACTGAGACATGGCTGGACTCCTCGCATGACTGGGCTGTCAATCTGCAGGGGTTTACATTGTTTCGCAAGGATAGAATGAACAGAAAAGGTGGTGGAGTCTGTCTGTATGTAAGAAGTGGTATGAAAGTCAGTGTGAACGATGCCATAGTGTGTGATGATTTTGAGGAGGTGGAATCACTGTGGGTAGAATTACAAAAGGAGGGAAATACTGAAAAAAATATATTTGGGGTAATCTACAGACCCCCTAATATCACTGAAGAGATAGAAGTTCGGCTTCATAAACAAATAGAGAGGGCCGCCCGGGCAGGTACAGTGGTAATAATGGGAGATTTTAACTATCCAGATATAGATTGGGGTCCGGGGTTGGCTAAAACTAAAGGGGGCGTCAATTCCTAAATTTGTTGCAGGATAATTTTATGGGCCAGTTTGTGGAGGACCCAACAAGAAGTGATGCCTTGCTGGATCTGATCATTTCCAACAACGCAAAGCTGGTTGGTAATGTAACTGTGCGGGAAAACCTTGGTAATAACGACCACAATATAGTTACTTTTGACTTAAAATGTAGAATACAAAGACAGGCGGGGAAGGCAAAAACATATAACCTTAAAAAGGCAAACTTCCCTGGGCTGAGGGCTGCACTACAGGACATAGACTGGGGGGAGGTGTTGTCAAATACTGATACAGAAGGTAAATGGGACATCTTTAACCCCTTAAGGACTGAGCCCTTTTTCACCTTAAGGACTCGGCCATTTTTTGCAAATCTGACCACTGTCACTTTAAACATTAATAACTCTGGAATGCTTTTAGTTATCATTCTGATTCCGAGATTGTTTTTTCGTGACATATTCTACTTTAACGTAGTGGTAAAATTTTTTGGTAACTTGCATCCTTTCTTGGTGAAAAATCCCAAAATTTGATGAAAAATTTGAAAATTTTGCATTTTTCTAACTTTGAAGCTCTCTGCTTGTAAAGAAAATTGATATTCCAAATAATTTTTTTTTTATTCACATATACAATATGTCTACTTTATATTTGCATCATAAAATTGATGAGTTTTTACTTTTGGAAGACACCAGAGGGCTTCAAAGTTCCGCAGCAATTTTCCAATTTTTCACAAAATTTTGAAACTTGCTTTTTTTCAGGGACCAGTTCAGGTTTGAAGTGGATTTGAAGGGTCTTCATATTAGAAATACCCCATAAATTACCCCATTATAAAAACTGCACCCCCGAAAGTATTCAAAATGACATTCAGTAAGCGTTTTAACCCTTTACGGGTTTCACAGGAATAGCAGCAAAGTGAAGGAGAAAATTCACAATCTTCATTTTTTACACTCGCATGTTCTTGTAGACCCAATTTTTGAATTTTTGCAAGGGGTAAAAAGGAGAAAATTTTTACTTGTATTTGAAACCCAATTTCTCTCGAGTAAGCACATACCTCATATGTCTATGTTAATTGTTCGGCGGGCGCAGTAGAGGGCTCAGAAGGGAAGGAGCGTCAAATGGTTTTTGGGGGGCATGTCACCTTTAGGAAGCCCCTATGGTGCCAGAACAGCAAAAAAAAAAACACATGGCATACCATTTTGGAAACTAGACCCCTCGGGGAACGTAACAAGGGGTAATGTGAACCTTAATACCCCACAGGTGATTCACGACTTTTGCATATGTAAAAAAAATATATATTTTTTTTACCTAAAATGCTTGGTTTCTCTAAAGTTTTACATTTTTAAAAAGGGTAATAGCAGAAAATACCCCCCAAAATTTGAAGCCCAATTTCTCCCGATTCAGAAAACACCCCATATGGGGGTGAAAAAAGCTCTGCTGGCGCACTACAGGTCTCAGAAGAGAAGGAGTCACATTTGGCTTTTTTGAAGGAAATTTTGCCCTGGGGGCATGCCGCATTTAGGAAGCCCCTATGGTGCCAGGACAGCAAAAAAAAACCACATGGCATACCATTTTGGAAACTAGACCCCTCGGGGAACGTAACAAGGGGTAAAGTGAACCTTAATACCCTACAGGTGTTTCACGACTTTTGCATATGTAAAAAAAAATAAAAAAATTTACCTAAAATGCTTGGTTTCCCAAAAAATTTACATTTATACAAAGGGTTAAAGCAGAAAATACCCCCCAAAATTTGAAGCCCAATTTCTCCCGATTCAGAAAACACCCCATATGGGGGTGAAAAGTGCTCTGCTGGCGCACTACAGGTCTCAGAAGAGAAGGAGTCACATTTGGCTTTTTGAAAGCAAATTTTGCTCTGGGGGCATGCCGCATTTAGGAAGCCCCTATGGTGCCAGGACCGCAAAAAACCCCCACATGGCATACCATTTTGGAAACTAGAGCCCTCGGGGAATGTAACAAGGGGTTAAGTGAACCTTAATACCCTACAGGTGTTTCACGACTTTTGCATATGTAAAAAAAAATAAAAAAATTTTCCTAAAATGCTTGGTTTCCCAAAAAATTTACATTTATACAAAGGGTTAAAGCAGAAAATACCCCCCAAAATTTGAAGCCCAATTTCTCCCGAGTACGGCGATACCCCATATGTGACCCTTAACTGTTGCCTTGAAATACGACAGGGCTCCAAAGTGAGAGCGCCATGCGCATTTGAGGCCTAAATTAGGGATTGCATAGGGGTGGACATAGGAGTATTCTACGCCAGTGATTCCCAAACAGGGTGTCTCCAGCTGTTGCAAAACTCCCAGCATTCCTGGACAGTCAACGGCTGTCCGACAATACTGGGAGTTGTTGTTTTGCAACAGCTGGAGGCTCCGTTTTGGAAACCGTGGCGTACCAGACGTTTTTCATTTTTATTGGGGAGGGGAGGGGGGCTGTATAGAGGTATGTGTATATGTAGTGTTTTTTACTTTTTATTTTATTTTTTGTGTTAGTGTAGTGTAGTGTTTTTAGGATACAGTCACACGGGCGGGGGTTCACAGTAGTTTCTCGCTGGCAGTTTGAGCTGTTGCAGAAAATTTGCTGCAGCTCAAACTTGCAGCCCGATACCTACTGTAATCCTCCGCCCATGTGAGTGTACCCTGTACGTTCACATTGGGGGGGACATCCAGCTGTTGCAAAACTAAAACTCCCAGCATGCGCTGAGAGACTGTACATGCTGAGAGTTTTAGTTTTGCAACAGCTGTAGGCACACTGGTTATGTATCACGGAGTTTGTGACCTTACTCAGTGTTTCAAAACCAGTGTGCCTCCAGCTGTTGCAAAACTACAACTCCCAGCATGTACGGTGCATCGTGTAAGGTGACTGCTGGGAGTTGTAGTTTGCAACAGCTGGAGGCACACCGGTCGTGAAACAATGAGTTAGGTAAAAAAAAAAAAATAAGTTTCACAACCAGTGTGCCTTCAGCTGTTGCAAAACTACAACTCTCAGCAGTAACCGACAGCCAACGGGCATGCTGGGAGTTGTAGTTATGCAACCAGCAGATGCACCACTACAACTCCCAGCATGCACTTTAGCTGTTTGTGCAAGCTGGGAGTTGTAGTTATACAACAGCTGAAGGTACACTTTTCCATAGAAAAAATGTGCCTCCAGCTGTTGCAAAACCATAAGTCCCAGCATGCCCATAAGGGAATGCTGGGAGTTGTGGTGGTCTGCCTCCTGCTGTTGCATAACTACAGCTCCCAGCATGCCCTTTTTGCATGCTGGGAGCTGTTGCTAAGCAACAGCAGGAGGCTGTAACTCACCTCCTGCTGCTGCTTCATCGCAGGCTGTCCCACACCGCCGCCGTCGCTCCTGGGGCCCCGATCCCAACATTAACGCCGGGGATCGGGGTCCCCAGCACCCGGGGTCGTCTTCCCGTACCCGCTCACGCCCTCCGGAAGAGGGGCGGAGCGGGTGCGGGAGTGACACCCGCAGCAGGCGCCCTGATTGGTCGGCCGGTAATCCGGCCGACGAATCAGGGCGATCGTGAGGTGGCACCAGTGCCACCTCACCCCTGCAGGCTCTGGCTGTTCGGGGCCGTCAGAGACGGCCCCGAACAGCCAGTAATTCCGGGTCACCGGGTCACTGGAGACCCGATTGACCCGGAATCGCCGCAGATCGCTGGACTGAATTGTCCAGCGATCTGCGGCGATCGCCGACATGGGGGGGCATAATGACCCCCCTGGGCGATATGCCGGGATGCCTGCTGAAAGATTTCAGCAGGCATCCGGCTCCGGTCCCCAACCGGCTAGCGGTGGGGACCGGAATTCCCACGGGCGTATGGATACGCCCTGCGTCCTTAAGGACTCGGGATGCAGGGCGTATCCATACGCCCTGCGTCCTTAAGAGGTTAAATCAACTCTAAATAACTATACAGCTAAATATATACCAAAGGGGAACAAATATAAACGATTAAAACTAAATCCTACATGGCTGACAAATGATGTTAAAAGAGCAATAAACAACAAAAAAATAGCCTTCAAAAAATACAAATCTGATGGGTCAGCGATAACATTTAAACAATACAAAGAGCTTAATAAAATGTGTAAAAATGTAATAAAAACAGCAAAAATTCAAAACGAGAGACAGGTGGCCAAAGAAAGCAAAACTAATCCTAAATATTTTTTTAGATATATAAATGCAAAAAAACCAAGGACAGAGCATGTAGGACCCCTTAATAATGATAATGGGGAGGTTGTCACGGGCGATCAACAGAAGGCAGAGCTACTGAATGGGTTCTTTAGTTCTGTATACACTATGGAAGAAGGAGCTGACATTGGCCAGGTCAGTGCTGGTAACACATCATGTAATGTACTGAACTGGCTTAATGTAGAGATGGTACAAGGTAAGTTAAGTAATATAAATGTAAGCAAATCTCCAGAGCCAGATGGATTGCACCCAAGAGTTCTTAGAGAGGTAAGTTCAGTAATATCTGTACCCCTGTTCATGATATTTAGAGATTCTCTGGTGTCTGGTATTGTGCCAAGGGACTGGCGCAGGGCGAATGTGGTGCCAATCTTCAAAAAGGGCTCTAGGTCTTCCCCAGGAAACTATAGACCGGTAAGTTTAACGTGCATTGTGGGTAAATTGTTTGAAGGACTTATAAGGGATTACATACCGGAATACATAGGGGATAATTGTATTATAAGTGATAGCCAGCATGGGTTTACTAAGGATAGAAGTTGTCAAACCAATCTAATTTGCTTTTATGAAGAGGTGAGTAGAAGCCTTGACAGAGGAATGGCTGTGGATATAGTGTTTCTGGATTTTGCTAAAGCATTTGATACTGTCCCTCATAGACGTCTGACAGGTAAGTTAAGGTCTTTGGGTTTGGAAATTTTAGTTTGTAACTGGATTGAACACTGGCTCATGGATCGTACCCAGAGAGTGGTGGTCAATGATTCGTACTCTGATTGGTCCCCGGTATTTAGTGGTGTACCCCAAGGTTCAGTACTGGGCCCGCTGTTGTTTAATTTATTTATCAATGCCATAGAGGATGGTATTAACAGCTCTGTTTCTATCTTTGCAAATGACACCAAGCTTTGTAGCATGGTACAGTCTATAGAGGATGTGCATAAGTTACATGATGACTTGGATAGACTAAGTGTCTGGGCATCCACTTGGCAAATGAGGTTCAATGTGGATAAATGTAAAGTTATGCATCTGGGTACTAATAACCTGCATGCATCGTATGTCTTAGGGGGGATTAAACTGTCAGAGTCATAAGGGAATGCTGGGAGTTGTGGTGGTCTGCCTCCTGCTGTTGCATAACTACAGCTCCCAGCATGCCCTTTTTGCATGCTGGGAGCTGTTGCTAAGCAACAGCAGGAGGCTGTAACTCACCTCCTGCTGCTGCTTCATCGCAGGCTGTCCCACACCGCCGCCGTCGCTCCTGGGGCCCCGATCCCAACATTAACGCCGGGGATCGGGGTCCCCAGCACCCGGGGTCGTCTTCCCGTACCCGCTCACGCCCTCCGGAAGAGGGGCGGAGCGGGTGCGGGAGTGACACCCGCAGCAGGCGCCCTGATTGGTCGGCCGGTAATCCGGCCGACGAATCAGGGCGATCGTGAGGTGGCACCAGTGCCACCTCACCCCTGCAGGCTCTGGCTGTTCGGGGCCGTCAGAGACGGCCCCGAACAGCCAGTAATTCCGGGTCACCGGGTCACTGGAGACCCGATTGACCCGGAATCGCCGCAGATCGCTGGACTGAATTGTCCAGCGATCTGCGGCGATCGCCGACATGGGGGGGCATAATGACCCCCCTGGGCGATATGCCGGGATGCCTGCTGAAAGATTTCAGCAGGCATCCGGCTCCGGTCCCCAACCGGCTAGCGGTGGGGACCGGAATTCCCACGGGCGTATGGATACGCCCTGCGTCCTTAAGGACTCGGGATGCAGGGCGTATCCATACGCCCTGCGTCCTTAAGAGGTTAAATCAACTCTAAATAACTATACAGCTAAATATATACCAAAGGGGAACAAATATAAACGATTAAAACTAAATCCTACATGGCTGACAAATGATGTTAAAAGAGCAATAAACAACAAAAAAATAGCCTTCAAAAAATACAAATCTGATGGGTCAGCGATAACATTTAAACAATACAAAGAGCTTAATAAAATGTGTAAAAATGTAATAAAAACAGCAAAAATTCAAAACGAGAGACAGGTGGCCAAAGAAAGCAAAACTAATCCTAAATATTTTTTTAGATATATAAATGCAAAAAAACCAAGGACAGAGCATGTAGGACCCCTTAATAATGATAATGGGGAGGTTGTCACGGGCGATCAACAGAAGGCAGAGCTACTGAATGGGTTCTTTAGTTCTGTATACACTATGGAAGAAGGAGCTGACATTGGCCAGGTCAGTGCTGGTAACACATCATGTAATGTACTGAACTGGCTTAATGTAGAGATGGTACAAGGTAAGTTAAGTAATATAAATGTAAGCAAATCTCCAGAGCCAGATGGATTGCACCCAAGAGTTCTTAGAGAGGTAAGTTCAGTAATATCTGTACCCCTGTTCATGATATTTAGAGATTCTCTGGTGTCTGGTATTGTGCCAAGGGACTGGCGCAGGGCGAATGTGGTGCCAATCTTCAAAAAGGGCTCTAGGTCTTCCCCAGGAAACTATAGACCGGTAAGTTTAACGTGCATTGTGGGTAAATTGTTTGAAGGACTTATAAGGGATTACATACCGGAATACATAGGGGATAATTGTATTATAAGTGATAGCCAGCATGGGTTTACTAAGGATAGAAGTTGTCAAACCAATCTAATTTGCTTTTATGAAGAGGTGAGTAGAAGCCTTGACAGAGGAATGGCTGTGGATATAGTGTTTCTGGATTTTGCTAAAGCATTTGATACTGTCCCTCATAGACGTCTGACAGGTAAGTTAAGGTCTTTGGGTTTGGAAATTTTAGTTTGTAACTGGATTGAACACTGGCTCATGGATCGTACCCAGAGAGTGGTGGTCAATGATTCGTACTCTGATTGGTCCCCGGTATTTAGTGGTGTACCCCAAGGTTCAGTACTGGGCCCGCTGTTGTTTAATTTATTTATCAATGCCATAGAGGATGGTATTAACAGCTCTGTTTCTATCTTTGCAAATGACACCAAGCTTTGTAGCATGGTACAGTCTATAGAGGATGTGCATAAGTTACATGATGACTTGGATAGACTAAGTGTCTGGGCATCCACTTGGCAAATGAGGTTCAATGTGGATAAATGTAAAGTTATGCATCTGGGTACTAATAACCTGCATGCATCGTATGTCTTAGGGGGGATTAAACTGTCAGAGTCACTGATAGAGAAGGATCTGGGTGTACTTGTAGATCACAGACTACAGAATAGCATGCAATGTCAGGCTGCTGCTTCCAAAGCCGGCAGGATATTGTCATGTATCAAAAGAGGCATGTACTCAAGGGACAGGGACATAATACTCCCCCATTATAAAGCATTGGTACGGACTCACCTGGAATATGCTGTTCAGTAGTGGTGCTCGCGAATATTCGCAATTCGAATATTATTCGCGAATATCGCATATTCGTGAATTCGCGAATTTCGCGAATATAGCGCTATATATTCGTAATGACGAATATTCGTTTTTTTTTTTTTTTTCTTCACAGTACACATCACAGTGATCACCCCTCTCTGCTTCCAGCTTGTGTGGTGTAAAGACTGTAATACTACTGTGTGAGACTGGCGTGCGAAACTTCGCATATGCGAAAATTAGCATATGCTAATGTTCGCATATGCGAATTTCCGCACATACTAATTTTCACATATGCGAAGTTTCACATATGTTAATTTTCGCATACACGAATATTCGCATATGCGAAAATAAAACGAGAATATAACGAATATGCGAATATGCGCGAATATATGACGAATATTCGTCTATATATTCGCGAATACTCGCGAATTCGAATATGGCCTATGCCGCTCAACACTACTGTTCAGTTTTGGGCACCTGTCCATAAAAGGGACACTGCGGAGTTGGAAAGGGTGCAGAGACGCGCGACTAAACTAATATGGGGTATGGATCATCTTAACTATGAGGAGCGATTAAAGGAGTTACAATTGTTTAGTCTTGAGAAGAGACGTTTAAGGGGGGATATGATAAACGTATATAAGTATATTAATGGCCCATACAAAAAATATGGAGAAAAACTGTTCCAGGTTAAACCCCCCCAGAAGGACGAGGGGGCACTCCCTCCGTCTGGAGAAGAAAAAGTTTAGTCTCAAGGGGCGACACGCCTTCTTTACCGTGAGGACTGTGAATTTATGGAACGGTCTACCTCAGGAACTGGTCACAGCAGGAACAATTAACAGCTTTAAAACAGGATTAGATACATTCCTGGAACAAAATAACATTAATGCTTATGAAGAAATATAAAATCCCATCCCTTCCCCAATATCGCGCCACACGCTTACCCCTTAATTCCCTGGTTGAACTTGATGGACATATGTCTTTTTTCGACCGTACTAGCTATGTAAGAACCCCTCTACTGGTCCAGTCTGGAGCTCACCTCCTCATAAAAGCTAATCAGGTTAGTTTGACAGGACCGATCCCTCATAAAGCCATGCTGATATGGAGTCATACATTTATTTATTTATTTATTAATTAAAAATTTTGCAATATACAAAAAAGAACTGTGGATACAAATATGTAAAACATAGCTTGAAGATAGTGTTAGCTTTAGGCATGTAATCTAAGTACCCAAAGGAACAATAAACAAGTACAATAGTTACATAGTACGGTCGAAAAAAGACATATGTCCATCAAGTTCAACCAGGGAATTGAAGGGTAGGGGTGTGGTGCAATATTGGGGAAGGGATGGGATTTTATATTTCTTCATAAGCATTAATGTTATTTTGTTCCAGGAATGTATCTAATACTGTTTTAAAGCTGTAAATTTTTCCTGCTGTGACCAGTTCCTGAGGTAGACTGTTCCATAAGTTCACAGTTCTCATGGAAAAGAAGGCGTGTCGCCCCTTGAGGCTAAACTTTTTCTTCTCCAGACGGAGGGAGTGCCCCCTCGTCCTTTGGGGGGGTTTAACCTGGAACAGTTTTTCTCCATATTTTTTGTATGGGCCATTAATATACTTATATACATTTATCATATCCCCCCTTAAACGACTCTTCTCAAGACTAAACAATTGTAACTCCTTTAATCGCTCCTCATAGCTAAGATGTTCCATGCCCCATTAGTTTAGTCGCGCGTCTCTGCACCCTTTCCAGCTCCACAGTGTCCCTTTTATGGACAGGTGACCAAAACTGAACATCATATTCCAGGTGAGGCCGTACCAATGCTTTATAATGGGGGAGTATTATGTCCCTGTCCCTTGAGTCCATGCCTCTTTTGACACATGACAATATCCTGCTGGCTTTGGAAGCAGCAGCCTGACATTGCATGCTATTCTGTAGTCTGTGATCTACAAGTACACCCAGATCCTTCTCTACCAGTGACTCTGCCAGTTTAATCCCCCTTAAGACATACGACGCATGCAGGTTATTAGTACCCAGATGCATAACTTTACATTTATCCACATTGAACCTCATTTGCCAAGTGGATGCCCAGACACTTAGTCTATCCAAGTCCTCTTGTAACCTATACACATCCTCTATAGACTGTACAGTGCTACAAAGCTTGGTGTCATCTGCAAAGATAGAAACAGAGCTGTTAATGCCCTCCTCTATATCATTGATAAATAAATTAAACAACAGCGGTCCCAGTACAGAACCTTGGGGTAAACCACTAATTACCGGGGACCAATCAGAGTACGAATCATTGACCACCACTCTCTGGATACGATCCATGAGCCAGTGTTCAATCCAGTTACAAACTAAAGTTTCCAAACCCAAAGACCTTAACTTACCTGTCAGATGTCTATGAGGGACAGCATCAAATGCTTTGGCAAAATCCAGAAACACTTTATCCACAGCCATTCCTCTGTCAAGGCTTCTACTCACATCTTCATAAAAGCAAATTAGATTGGTTTGACAACTTCTATCCTTAGTAAACCCATGCTGGTTATCACTTATAATACAATTATCCCCTATGTATTCCTGTATGTAATCCCTTATAAGTCCTTCAAATAATTTACCCACAATGCACATTAAACTTACCGGTCTATAGTTTCCTGGGGAAGACCTAGAGCCCTTTTTGAAGATTGGCACCACATTCGCCTTGCGCCAGTCCCTTGGCACAATACCAGACACCAATAAACCAACTTGGCGAATTGCAGACTGTAAAAGATTCTAGGTAAGAATATAGATATAGTCCTGATAGAGCTAGTGAGCAATGGTATGTATAGAAATCGCAGTGACCACTAGAATAAAACCATAATCATACATAGTACTTTGTAGTAACAGAAATAATCCTGATATCAGGGCAAATAGGTTGAGCTGTAAAGACCGAATATGTGAAGCAAACTAACAGTTAGTCACACACAGAGAGTCGAGGTTTAGCTATATGTCTCTGCAATACCGTGAGGCGGCCCAACAATTCCATCTTTTGGCAAAAGAGTGGAATCTGCCTGAGCCTAAGGAAATAACTTTTTCGTATGAATAAGTTAAGTTTATCTTATTAATTAGGTCTTCTCTAGTTGGTACTGTAGCTAATTTCCAGTTGCTTACCAAGAGCACCTTAGCTAGTATGCAGATCAGGCACTACAATTCTTGGGTTGCAGGGGGTAGGTCTTGTAAGTTAAGGAACAATAGTACCACTGGTGGGTTCCATGGAAAATCAGCTCACGGACAAGCAGTTTACAAGCCGTCCAGAAGGGTCTAATTATTGGGCAAGTCCAGAGAATGTAAATAAGTGTGCCTTTGGCCCAACAACCACGCCCCTGCATAAATTCTAGATAGTTTGTCAGGTGTGTAATAGCATCTCAATATCATTTTGTATGCAGATTCTATGTGAGAAGAGCATTGAAACGCCACTTGTATGTATTTAAAAGATCATTGGCAAGCCTCAGAAGAAAAGGTCTGACAAAGGTCTCTCTCCCAGAGGCATAGAGGATATTACTTAACAAATGTAGTAGCCTGAGAGAAGTTATTGTATAGCAGTTTTATTCCCTTAGGAGGGGAGGACAGTTGGCGTAAGGTCATTTCATCCATCCCAGGAGAGCTCGGTGTTAAGTGTTGTAGAAAGTGTCGGATTTGAAAATATTTCTATAGATCATGTTTGGGGAGGTTGTGTGAGAGTTGTAAGTTCTGAAACAATAACAAGTCTGTATTATCAAACAGTTGAGAGACGTGTTAACCCATCGGTTATCCAAAGATTTAAATCTAAATTTTGGATTGAGGATTGTATAAAGGTGAGGGGAAGGTCTTCTCTTTTGGCGCCGCAGTGATATTCACGTGGGAGATATATAGCGACCAGGTGTGATAAGACGCCTTAACCAGCGGGTTATGCGTAGTTGGACCTGGAATGTTCCAGTAAGGCAGATAAAGAAGATCTGAGAGACTGAAAGGAGATATGGATAGGTTTTCGATCTCAACCAATGGGAGAATCATTTTGTTGCACCACCAATGCCTTAACATGCCAACTAATGTAGCTATATAATAACTTTTTAGATCCAGCGAACCAAGGCCATCTAGTAGTCTCAGTTTATGAATAAGTGCAAATGATAAGCGAGGGCGTTGTCCCGCCCAAATGAAAGCAGATAGTAGTTTCTGAGAAGTAACAAAAAAAGAGTTGGGGAGGGCTATAGGCAAGGTGCGGAAGAGATAGAGAAAGCGTGGAAGTAGAAACATTTTAAATGCAGCCACTCTGCCTACCCATGAAATCTCTGTTTGTGCTAATCTGTTGGCTTCTTGTGAAATCATATTTATAAGTGGTAGGTAGTTTGTAGCATGTAGTGTCTTGTGTGGGTATGACAGATTAATACCTAAATATTGAATATGGGAAGTGTGCCAATCAAACAGGTATGAAAGCTGTAGAGAGTCAGTCATAGAGGAGGGTAGATTAATAGGCATCACTTGGGTCTTGATTTCATTTAACAGAGAAGTATGAAAGATAAAAAGGGACAATGCGCCTATCTATTTGCCGTTATCCTTATTATAAGTGACAGGTGAGGAAGCGTAAGGAATGCTCTCACCTGGTGGTGTAATGCTGAGAGCATAACACCTGTTGCAGCTTGAAGGGGCCCAACTGGTGTGGGTAAGTGGAAATCCACGGTGTGCTGCCCGGATCCACCTGTCCGGCCGGACGGTCTGAGAGTATGAGTGGTAGCGGGGGAAAAGGAATCCGATCCTGGCGCTTGCCCGTGTGGCAGCTGAGGAAATGATGTCAGGAGCCGTGATGAGGTAAAAGATGCACTTTATTTTGGATAAAGCAGGGACTACGCGTTGCGAGGGGACAGGCTCCCCTCTTCCTCAGGTCCAATCATAAGGGCTAGGGGGTAGGGCTTGTGTTTTAAAGGGAAAAAAGCCCACGAATTTGGGTGCTCATAATCACAGAATACACAATAATGCAAAAAATAGCAGACAAATACATAATATATAAGGATCGTGAGCGATACAAACATGTGGGGCACGGAATGTTACAAAGGCCCCATGTGAAAACAAAAGATAGGATATGTTCTATATTTAGTATAGTTTCATGCGCCAAGTATTGGGCAGTGATACTATACAACATGGTGCACAGGAAGTCCCAGTGGTATTGGGCCATGGACAGACGGTGCACTTAGTCGCTGTTCAGGCATGGCAGGGACAAACCTCTGGATGGGAGACATAGGAACCGACAATCCAAGCCCTTCCATTGAATCCAGATGATTTGAGGTGGGTACATGGTTTAGGCAGAAAATAGGCTGGCAGACCTAAGGGGGGTGGTAATGTCCATAGCTTGATATTAGCAGATGAGCTCAGTTGCCTCATTCAGACCCCTAGGGTGAAGTGTCTGGAGGGAGTAAATCCAGAACATCTTTTTTGTTCAGCATTGCAGACCTGTTGTCCGCACCAATGGGGATCTGCTCAATTGGTGTGATGGTAATTGGGTTAGGGATGTCCTTATGATGAATACTGGTATGTCTGGATAAGCTGTGGAGGAGAAAACCTTTTCTTATATTCGTCCTGTGCTGGTTCAAGCGTATGTGAAGTGGTTGTGTGGTCCGACCAATGTATTGTTTGCCACATATACAGTTTATCAGGTAGACCACGTAAGATGATTGGCAGGTCATGCGGGATTTGAGGTGGAACGTGGCACCCGTTGCTGTGCTCGTAATGGTTGATTGCTTATGGCAGATGGTAGTGCAGCATAAACATCTGGGATGACCACATTTAAAGGCTCCATTTTTTGTGGTCATGGTATTGAAGGTACCCCCTATGGTTAGATGTTTTTTCTTTTTCTTACCACGGCTAGGGGCGATCAGATTGCGTAGAGTAGGAGCCCTACGGTACGTAAACCTAGGTTTATCTGGAATTATTCCAGAGAGATGGGGATCTGATTTCAGAACATTCCAGTGTTTGTTGATGATTTGTTGTATAATTCTGTGGCCTCCAGAGTATGTGGTAATAAAATTCAATGTTGGATTACTTCTGTCTGACTTTGCCGGTTTCCTTTTTCTGGGGCCAGGAGATATGGGTACTGGTGTAATTTCATTCCCCTTTGTTTCCAAGGGATGGACTAGGGAAACAACAGGATCCATCGCTGCTGGTTCCGGGAGAGCCACCCAAGCCGACGATCCTGCTTCAGGAACCGGTAGGCAATCTTCCTGAGTCAATTTGAGGGTTCTCTGGTATGCATCCCTAACCAGCTGTTTTGGATAGCCCTTTTCGTGGAAGCGATCTTTCAAGATTCCTGCTTGTTCTTTGAATGTTTTTTCTTCGGCACAGTTTTTTCTAATCCTGCGGAATTGGCCGTACGGAATATTCCGTTTCCATTTCTTGTGATGTCCACTCTGGAAAGGAATATAACTGTTTGAATCCACTGGTTTGAAAAACGTGGAGGTAGTAATCCGATTCTCAGTGTGAGTTATCTGTAAATCCAGGAACTCTATGGATGTTCTGGAGATGTTGGGGGTCAGTTTGATACCCCAGGTGTTTTCGTTGATTTGCTGCACTAGGGTGGAGATAGAATCAGTGTCCGCCTTCCAAAGAAAGAACAAATCGTCTATATACCTCTGGTATATAGACACTAGTGTTGAGCGGCATAGGCCATATTCGAATTCGCGAATATTCGCGAATATATGGACGAATATTCGTCATATATTCGCGAATATTCGCATATTCGTTATATTCTCGTTTTATTTTCGCGTACGCGAAAATACGCGCATGCGAAAATTAGCATGTGTGGAAATTCGCATATGCGAAAATTAGCATATGCTAATTTTCGCATATGCTAATTTTCGCTCGCCAGTCTCACACAGTAGTATTACAGCCTTCTTTACACCACACAAGCTGGAAGCAGAGAGGGGTGATCACTGTGATGTGTACTGTGAAGAAAAAAAAAGAAAAAAAAAAACGAATATTCGTAATTACGAATATATAGCGCTATATTCGCGAAATTCGCGATTTCGCGAATATGCGATATTCGCGAATAATATTCGAATTGCGAATATTCGCGAGCAACACTAATAGACACGTGTTTGGAAAAAAAGGGGGTTGGGGGTAATGAAGCTACCCTCGAAGCACCCCATTTAAATGATAGTAGGAAAGTGTTCCGAAAAAGCATATGGTATCCATGGCCGCTGGCAGAGAAAGGTCAGGAGCCGTAAGTACAAAAGTACATCGTCGCCATATAGCGAGATAACATGATGCTTGCCACCTATATTTATTCCTTGTATAGCAGGGTTCATGCTGAGTGCCTGTGCCAGCTGTTCCATGGCCATAACATAAATTAATGGTGAGAGAGGGCAACTCTGGCGAGAGCCGTTTGTAATAGCGAAAGAGTCAGATAGCGATCCATTTGCCAGAACTCTAGCCGATGGATAAGAGTAGAGAGAAGAGAGAGCTGAGAATATTGGTCTGTCGAACCCCAAGTGCTTGAGAACCGAGAAGGCGTAAGACCATCGAAGACGGTCGAACGCCTTCTTGGCATCCAGCGCTAAAATTAGAGCCGGGGCTCATGAACATTCTAGATGGGCAAGTATATTAAGTAATTGTCTCGTGTTGTCAGAGGCCTGATGGCCTGACACAAAACCAGCCTGATCAGTGTTTATAATAGAGGGCAAAATTATTGAGATCCAAGATGCCAGAATTTTGGCATCTTTTTTTTATGTCTTGATTTAATAACGAAATCGGACGGTCCGACGTTTTACCTGGTTTTGGTAAGGCTATTATAGTGGCTTGGGGATTCTCCCCTGGGAGCGAACCAGATGTCATAGCGGAATTTTTTATAGTAGGAATTTATGAAGCCATCGGGGCCGGGAGCTTTATCAGGAGGCAAGGCTTTGATAACCTCTCTGACCTTGTCTGGACCGATACTGTAGTCTCATTGAGCTTGGACAGTTGTGTGAGGGTTAAGGAGGGGAGGTTGAGTTTGGAGAGAAATTCCGCTGTAAGAGATGGTAAATCCGTTGGGGAGGGAACAGAAGTATGGAGATTGTAAAGGTTTGTATAGAACGATTAGAAGCCGTTGGCTATGTCTGAGGGAGTATATAGTTTAGTATTTGTGAGGATATGTAATAAATATGGCATGCAGGCCTTCAGTCGTCGTTGATTAAGTCTATTTGCAAGGAGTTTACTTAGCTCGCATTTTTCATATGCGCTTAGCAGTAGGCAGCGGAGGTCACGTCTGTGTACAGCAACTTTCTCTGCTAAAGCTGGGGAGGGGTTGGTCTGGTTCGCTTGTTCAGCGAGATGTAATTGTGCCAATACCTCATTGACTCTCTCTTCTTTTTGCTTTTTAAGGAGAGAGACATATTTTATACAGTACCCACGGATAACTGCCTTGTGACAGTTCCATAGTGTTATGGGATCTGCGACAGAGCCACAATTGTTTGCAAAATAAATAGGGATCTCACGATGCAGGTACTCTGCATATTGGGGTTGTGACCATAAGAAGGGGTTGCTACCCCATGTGTAGGCTTGGGGAGAAGAAGCTCCATCTGTAAATTGTAAGGTGACAGCTGCATGATCAGACCATTTAATGGCCTCTATAGGGGTGTGGTGAATGGCAGTGAACAGTGACTCTAGTAGAAATAAGACAATTTGTGAGTATGTGTTATGTACTCCTGACAGGAATTTATATTCCCTCTCGTTTGTGTGATGAATGCGCCATGCATCATATAGGTCATATTTGTGTAGTAGGGGAGACAGCGTAAAAGAGGAGGAGCAAGTAGAAGAGCGAGTAGAAGAGGTAGAGTCTAGGGCAGGGTCGGGGACAGAGTTGAAATCTCCACATATTATGAATGATCCCCATGGAGATTTCTGCAGTGTTTTCAACATTTTAAGAATCTAGCTTGGCCTGAATTAGGTGCATATAGAGATACTACAGTTAAGGGGGTAATCAGGATAGAAGGGGAAAAAAACTCTGGATCCTCGGCGCCACCCGTTGCAATAAACTTCAGAAGTCACTGGTACAATTAAAATATTCTTTATTCACCTATGTCAGACTCGTTTCGAGGTTTAGGATACCTCTTTCTCAATGACCTTGGTGCTTATACAGACAATATAAAATAACAGCTTTATATAATAAAAGATGGACGCCTCAAACAGTGTCAGGTGGTACTTAAGATCTGTCATAGACATGCGCTGATGTAGCACTGCTAACTGACAGGTGTGGCTCTCACATCAGTAGTTCATTCATAAAAAAAAAAAAATAAACAAAAAAAATATATATATACTCTAACATAGTAAAACATACAATATTATTAAAAGATACTTTTAGTTTCAATTTCCAAGTGACTACCTACTCTTAGTTCCTAAGATCCAGGAGCAGCTTCTCTATATAACTTTGTTACACTGTTTCTGAATGTCGGCATCAACTGAGCTTCCATACCCAGAGCGGCGGCTCTGATTAGCTTGATGTGTTTAGAAAAAGAGGAGGAGGAGCCGGCTCCCGACGGAGCAATACCGATGGTAGCATGTTCTAAGTTACAGCTTTGCTGCCCCCGTTTTCAAAGTATAATAGTCTTAGTCTTATTATTAGTGATCTACAGATGAAGATCTGAAACACTCCGTGGAGGGACGGCTAGTGTCGTTCCTCTTCCGACACTAGCCGTCCCTCCGCCGCTCTGGGTATGGAAACTCAGTTGATGCCGACATTCAGAAACAGTGTAACAAAGTTATATAGAGAAGCTGCTCCTGGATCTTAGGAACTAAGAGTAGGTAGTCACTTGGAAATTGAAACTAAAAGTATCTTTTAATAATATTGTATGTTTTACTATGTTAGAGTATATATATATATATATATATATATATTTTTTTTTTTTGTTTATTTTTTTTTTAATGAATGAACTACTGATGTGAGAGCCACACATGTCAGTTAGCAGTGCTACATCAGCGCATGTCTATGACAGATCTTAAGTACCACCTGACACTGTTTAAGGCGTCCATCTTTTATTATATAAAGTTGTTATTTTATATTGTCTGTATAAGCACCAAGGTCATTGAGAAAGAGGTATCCTAAACCTCGAAACGCGTCTGACATAGGTGAATAAAGAATATTTTAATTGTACCAGTGACTTCTGAAGTTTATTGCAACGGGTGGCGCCGAGGATCCAGAGTTTTTTTCCCCTTCTATCCTGATTACCTACTATCGAGTGAGGCTGCCACCTCCTCGACATCTCTGGACGGCTGCACCGTTACTTCCACACCGAGACAATCCAGGTTGCTGCATGCCTAATGCAACCAGTCAAGGTGAGTGGTTATTGCATATACCGCTCACTCTAAATATTTACATCTGATCAAACGTACTGCCCTATGAGAGCTCTGTCTTTTTTTCATTCTTATACAGTACAGTTAAGGGGGTGGAATTGATGGTGCAACGTAGAATCACGAACCTTCCAATCGGGTCTGAGACGGAATCCTGAAGAGTAAAGGCGACAGTATTTTTTATTGTCATGACCCCTCAGGATTTTGAGCTGTAATGAGAATGGAAGAAAAGAGAGAAGGCAGGGTGTTTAATTCGGAATGCATCAGTGGATAACAAATGAACAAATGTGTTTCTTGCACGCATAGGACATCACATTTTAATGATTGAGCCTCCTTCCAAAGATGCGGTACATTAAACCCATTAGCATTTAAGCTAGCCAATGTGACTACTATATTGACAGTGGTAGATTATGCGACATATTAGTAGTGTGTGATATAGATGGAATAGACAGAGCGCACCTCCCAGCCAGCGTGCGCCTGTCAGCGGTTCATGGTCAGTGCTCAGGGGACATAAGGTCTTGTTATTGCCACATGGAAAAAAACAAAACTACAGTAACCAAAACAAAAACAAACAAGACAGGAAGAAAGAATGGCCATGGGGTGCCATTCCACAAGGAGTGGGGGTTAGAGCCCAAGCCCGCAATTCAGCCAGTGAAATACAATACCGCTCCCTCAAGCAGTAGACCAGTCTGGAGGGACTGGAGCTGGACGTGGACTTCTGGTACGGTCAGTAGATGCTGAAAGGGTGATATTCCAAGTCTGGAGTAGTCTTTCTCCCTCAGTCAGGTTTTTGATTACATGGATTGCGGCATCCTTCTTAAAAAGGAGACGAATGGGGAATCCCCATCTGTATAATATGTTCGCAGAGTGCAGGGCAGTGGTGATCGGTAGTAAGGCTCGGTGGGCCTGCAGCGTTGCTGCAGATGGATCCGCATAGATAGAAATTTTGTGGTAAGAAGCCGGCAGGCCCCCATTGCGCCTAGACAGTTCCATCAGAAGTTCTTTTACATGGAAAAACTGCACTCGGCTAAAATGTCCCTTGGGATTGAGTCCTCCAGGTGTTTCAGGAGAGGGACTCGGTGCGCCCTGTCTACGGTCAGTTTCTACTGAGAACAGTCCAGCATAATGGTATGAAGTAGTTCCTTGACATAGTTGGGGATTTCTGCAGGCACAGCTGTTTCTGGAACCCCGTGTATTTTAACATTATTGCGGCGGCTCCTGTCTTCCAGATCAGCTACTTTAGCTTTAAGAGCCGCTATATCATCCTCCGCAGTATAGTGTAAATCAATGAGGTCGTTGTGAGAGGATGCAAACTCTCCAAATTTTCCCTCTATATGATCCACTCTATCCCCCAGATGTTGGATGGTTGGACGCACCATGAGGTGCATTTCTTGTATAAAGGTAGTGCGGAGGAGAAGTAACATGTCTCTCATGGCTGTGTCTGTGAGAGATTGGTTGCTAACTGGCATGTCTGCATGTCAGTATCCAAGTATGGCACCTCGCCAGCTTTATTTACACAGGTTGCAGGTAAAACAAAACATAAAACAGGAACCAAATAAAGTCCTAGACCGTCTGGTCACTTACTACAACTCTCAGCATGCACTGTCTACTAACTGGTGAGCTCCCCTCATCCAGTTAAAACATGTGCCACCTGAAACCTAATTACTCACAGTTCACACTGTCACTTGGGCCACTTACAGCTCCTGCTGTGTGCTTCCAACAGGGCTCATTGTCTCCCCCTTACAGCAACCTGCTGTTTCCAAGGGAGAGCCCAGATCAGACTGAGCCTCTTCCTTTTCAACACCTCCCCTTTCTGCTGCCTGATGACTTAGGCCCCCAGGTGAGGGATTCTTCAGAGTGAGTCCAGGAAATGAACCCTTTCCTTGCCACTTTATCACATATCCCCCCCCCCCATCCTTTGCTCAGACCACCGGAATAGAGCACCTGTGTCTGAAAGGCAGAGTCCACCGGCCTTTCCTTCCTGTTGGACAATTTTTGCACCGAAGACCTTGACATTTTTCTTTCTCACTCTTACTAGCCACCACGTACACGTCTCAACTTCAGAGGATTTCCCACCTGGTTTCAGCTCAGACTTCTCATACAGCTTCACCTCAATCTTAGCTTCAGAGGGCTTCTTACAGGGCTTCACCTCAATCTTAGCTTCAAAGGATTTCTTACAGAGCTTCACCTCAATTTTAGCTTCAAAGGACTTCTTACAGAGCTTCACCTCAATTTTAGCTTCAGGTGACTTCTCACCTGGTTTCATCTCAATCTTAGCTTTAGAGGAATTTTTACAGGGCTTCACCTCAATCTAAGCTTCAGAGGACTTCTTAACATTCAGAGAAAGCATCCCTGTATCCAGTAACTTCTGCCCCAGAAGCCTTTCTTGAGCCAATTCCACCATAGCTTGGTCTCTGCTCTCTTTCAGGACTTTCCGGTCCTCTACCATTTTTTTATATTTTCGCTGCTTGCACTGAAGCTTACCAGACTTCATCCTCTCACTATCAAGTAACTCTGTCAAATCCCTGATAGTGTCTTCCGAAGACAGCAATTATTTCCTCAACTGCTCATTGTCCGCCAGCACAGCCTCCTGCTCGTAGAGTTGCACTCCCAGCAAAACCAAGGCAGCTACGTGGGACCTTCTGCAAGTTTTGTTCTGCGCTTCCAGGCTCTGCACATTGTGCACTAACAGCACTTTCTCTTCCTCCAGATCCACTATGGTAACCAACCTAGCCTTGTAGTCACAATGTAAAGCATGATATGCACTATGCAGAAGACTCCCTTCTTCCTTCAGAAAGGTAACCTGCTTGGCCAGACTCTCAACTTTATTCTTCTGGCAGGTTACCAGACTCTGGGAGCAGGACAATTCATCTTGCAGAGCTACAATGTCACTTTTCAACTGCTCCGTGACTTTCTCCAGTTGACGCTTCTCTTCCTGCTCATTCTGGAAGTCTGCCAGCACTTTTTCCCTCTCCTCTGTCATACACTGTACCTCTTCTTTTTCTGACAAATTCATAGAAACCAACTGCAGGGTTTCTTCCAAAAACCAGGATCTGTTCCAGTTTCTTCCCCAGGCCAGCTCGTCGTTTCCGAGACCTTTTTCTGACAGCAATCTCCTCACTCTCGCCGTCGGGCCCTGAGTCATTCTCTTGTTCTCTATCAGACACTCGAGGCGACTCTTCACCATCTCATTTACTTAGGTCTCCGTCTGTGACTGTAAATGTAGCATCCAGCTCCACTGGACCTTTCTTCCACAACTTTGGCTTTTCCATAGCCCTCTCCGTAGCTTGACTTGCGGAGTGCTCTTCAGCTCCCCTAGTAATCTGGCACACTCCCACCTGACATACACCTAGGATTTGCTTACACTCTCCATCCTCAGCCTCTGCTGAGTTACTTTCCCCTGCTGTATAATGTAAGTCAAGTGTTGTGAGCCTAACAGGTGGGCCTGCTCTAGTCACCTGACTATCTTCCCACAACAGTCTGAAAAACTGAAAATCCTTCCCCAGTACTACTTCATACTCCATGGAAGGATCTATTGCAACCTCACACAGGTTTTCTTTTGTCCTGCAAGAGGTGGGAATAGACGTTTTTACATCTGGACACATCATCATACAGTTTTAAACAAAAACCTTATTTCCCTGCATGGGTTCACAATTTATGACACCTTTTACACAGTCCCGCAAAGACACCTGTCTTTACTACTTCCGGAACCCTTGGGTGCAAAATTTCTGGCACATTCTCGGCATCCCACAACTTCCAAAAGCATGGAAAGTCTCTGCCCAGAACAATTTTCCCCGTAAGTTCCGCACAAACCTCCAACACATGGTTCACTGTCCCAAAAGAGGCTTCAAAAGTAACTTGAACAGTCTTACCGGTCTCCGGTTGGGACTTCACACACTGAGTTACCTCCGGCCTTATGCAAGACACAGTCTTACGACCATCCAAGTACATCCACAGTGGGGTTCCGCCCACCAACAACAAACGGGACCTCGGCTTCATCCCGGCAACCGCCGGTTGTGGCCCACATCGGTTGCCTCCACCAACGGCCTGCCGATGTCGTCCTTTTTCCCCAAAAAACATCGATCTGTTGCCCCTAGCAACGTTCCTCCACAGACTCCGTCCTGTGCTTGCACTCCTCTGCTGGGCTCATCCAACTTGCAATCTTGAAGGGTGTTGCTCACAGCACCGACTCCTCTCCAACTCGCCCATTGGTTGCCCTTGGCAACGGGTTTCCCTTGTCAACTTGATGCCTGCATCCTCCACCAAATGTAAAGAACCGTCCTCGGGGCCAGCTCTGGGATCGTCCTGTGACTTACCACTGGACATGTTTCCTCGCAATAACTCGCCAGACAACAGTTCAGCATGCAAGTCTGGCATCTCACCAGCTTTATTTACACAGATTGCAGGTAAAGGGTAAAGGGTGAGCCTCTTCCTTTTCAACACTTCCCCTGTCTGCTGCCTGATTACTTAGGCCCCCAGGTGAGGGATTCTTCAGAGCGAGTCCAGGAAATGCACCCTTTCCTTGCCACTTTATCACACAAGATACTCCAAAATCGCATCTCTTAGAAAACCCTCAAACAATTTACATACAACGGAGGCTAAACTAACAGGCCTATAATTCCTGCGGTCACCTTTTGACATTCTTTCTCTCCAACTTTTCTCCCACTATCCCCGCAAGTCCAGAACCCTGCCCCCCCTCATATAAACCTCTAACATCTCATCATCGACACACTCTCAGACTCTCTTCTGCCACTCTCCATCATATCCTTCTCCATGATACAGACCATTCCGTTTAATTCTATAACACCACAATCACCAAAGCCCTCAACTTAGTTTCCCCTTTCACATATAACAGAGCATGACATATCAATAGACATGGCTGAAACTACCAGCAGAATTTCTCATAGTGGCTTACTGGAGAAAGTTGTATTGGCCTGCGTACAGCAGGTTGAGAAACCTTTAAAATCTATTCAAATTTTTCCCCAGCCAGGTGTCCCAGGCCTGGAAGTAGCAGGTTTAAACCCCTGTCTAAAACTGTTAGGAGTATAATCAAGTAATTTAAAAGTGTTTTTAAGGCTCTCTTATGGCGACTTGTGGTAACCCATGGTAACAAGTAAGCTCGCCCATTTTTAAGCCTTCTTCACATCAAAATAAAGCGGCATAAAGTATCCCTAGTTGTCAGTAGATGCCTTCTGGTGTTAATATGCACACAGAGGCATGGGAAGATGCCATGGCTTTATCCTAGCATGCCAAAAATTATCCCTTTTTTGGGAGTAGCAACATGCTCTTAGTCTAGCAAATGAAGAAGATGACATGGATTTTTCCAAGCATCCCAAAAATTATCCTTTATTGTAGATGATGGGTTATGTACATGTAGGTGTGGATCAAAGTAGGGTGATGGTGGATTGGTGTTACTAGTAGTAGCCAGCGTACAGCAGGCAGTGGTGAGGTAGAATCATCTGTAGCCAGCAGAGAGCAGGCATTGGTAAACTAGATATACTTCTACCCAGGTGTTGTAATACATGAGGTGCTGACCTAAATTTGGACCCCGTCTGTGCCTCCACAGATACAAGAGAGTATTGGGAGAGAGAAAAAAGAAAAACAGGGGGCGCTTCCTGGTATCATATATGAATTGGTGGGCACCCTCCACCACATCAAAGTGATATACTGAACTACTGAGTTGTTACACCGTTGTGTGCATCTCTGTTGCGATAGTAAAATAGGCGATGTATAGGATGGCTGCTGCACTCTGACCAATAACAAACTCCTAGAAGAATCCGATATAAAATTGCGGAAACACAAGCAAAAACTGGTCTAGCAGGCGCTGCTCATATCTCTGACACAAAAAGGACCCAGGCTAGCACAGGACAACATAAAATACATTTTTAGTTTTTTACAGTAGGGACAACGTGTTTCGGCACTAACTCGTGCCTTCCTCAGGTCCCCCAAGAGTTTTATAGACAAAGAAATGCATACATCCTATTACAATATCACAGGATAAAAATACCACATAAAAAAATGTATCACATAAGAAATCAAATATAAGAGTATCACATCCATATAATAGTCACATGACAAAGGTAATATAGCATTCAATGAATGTGGCCCATAGTGGTAATGGTATTAAAAGTAATATATAATAATAAGAAATAGTAATAACAAATGATAAAAAGATTTTTTATAGTAAAATAACGTACTATTATTTGCATACATTAGCATACATATACCTATAGATATGCAAATGTTTCTATACACACAAGTGACAGCATCAAAGTTAGGATAATGTGAAAACTGATAAAATAAGGACAGTGTAGTATTAAGAACAAAGCCATGGGTGTTAGAATATGTAATGAACCTATGGAAATAGCTCTGCCGAGTGGCTAAATGAGGATACATTTGTAAACAAGACCAGAGTATTTGGTGACTTAGTGAACAAATAAATAAATAATGTATTTGTGGACCCTAGAAAGTTGGTCAGATGGACTTGGGTACTGGTGAAGAGAAAGGAGAGGAATGCCCAGAGTTAAAAGCACATCACTGGAGATGCGAGGGGAGAGGGATCCTGGAGAAAGTGAAAGTAAATCCAAATACTTAGTACAGAGAACCTGTGTTAATGCTGTGCTGCCGGGTCTGAAGGCAACGGGCTGGGAGAGCGCATATAAGGCAAAGTTTTTGCCGATACGTCACTTCTGGTTGTATAGGTAGTTATGGTAACTTGTGACGCTGGTTGATAAACGGAACCAGCGAGTGAGAACTTGCGCAGAGGTGCTTCGGGGTATTTAAAAGCACTCCTGAAAAGAAAAGTAATTCTTCTCAATACAAAGGCTTTCTCCACAGATACGGCGCTGTGCCTGCTTTCCTGTAACATAGTAAAGAATTTCCACATGGCAGGATACCATAAATACTGTAGCTAGGTACATCCACACCCGACTGTGCCCCTGTTCTAGAGAAAAAAAATGTCTCAAGCCTTCAGCTCCAGCACCAGTGTCACCTGCTTCTGAGCTACTTGGAAAAGAAGGCCCGCTGACATCCTTCTTTTTAAACGCCTCTTCATCATCCCCACCACTCTTCTCATTTATCACTTCTGATATGTGATCGTGGCCTCCTTGTTCCCTCTCAGCACATCCACAATGATGCCTTACAGTATCCCCACCACGACTACCACCAGTCCCACTAGTGCCATGCTCGACTACTGTAGCCCCTTCCCCCACCTCAGCAACATGCTCCAAAGGCTGACTGTGACCCAACTCCTCCTATTGGCTAGTGCTATCCTTCTGCGTAGCAGAAGGGGGGAAGCAAAGACAGAAATGAGGAAACAGACCCTCTAGGATGGACAATTCCTTTACCAGACATTTTTTTAGGATCGTTTTATCTTTTTTGGGTGATTTTTCACCAACCTACTTACATAGTTACATAGTTAGTACGGTCGAAAAAAGACATATGTCCATCAAGTTCAACCAGGGAATTGAAGGGTAGGGGTGTGGCGCGATATTGGGGAAGGGATGGGATTTTATATTTCTTCATAAGCATTAATGTTATTTTGTTCCAGGAATGTATGTAATCCTGTTTTAAAGCTGTACATTTTTCCTGCTGTGACCAGTTCCTTAGGTAGACTGTTCCATAAGTTCACAGTTCTCACGGTAAAGAAGGCGTGTCGCCCCTTGAGACTAAACTTTTTCTTCTCCAGACGGAGGGAGTGCTCCCTTGTCCTTTGGGGGGGTTTAACCTGGAACAGTTTTTCTCAATATTTTTTGTATGGGCCATTAATATACTTATTTACGTTTATCATATCCCCCCTTAAACGTCTCTTCTCAAGACTAAACAATTGTAACTCCTTTAATCGCTCCTCATAGCTAAGATGTTCCATGTCCCATATTAGTTTAGTCGCGCGTCTCTGCACCCTTTCCAGCTCCACAGTGTCCCTTTTATGTACAGGCGACCAAAACTGAACAGCATATTCCAGGTGAGGCGGTACCAATGCTTTATAAAGGGGGAGTATTATGTCCCTGTCCCTTGAGTCCATGCCTCTTTTGATACATGAAAATATCCTGTTGGCTTTGGAAGCAGCAGCCTGACATTGCATGCTATTCTGTAGTCTGTGATCTACAAGTACACCCAGATCCTTATCTACCAGTGACTCTGCCAGTTTAATCCCCCCTAAGACATACGACGCATGCAGGTTATTAGTACCCAGATGCATAACTTTACATTTATCCACATTGAACCTCATTTGCCAAGTGGATGCCCAGACACTTAGTCTATCCAAGTCATCTTGTAACCTATGCACATCCTCTATAGACTGTACCGTGCTATAAAGCTTGGTGTCATCTGCAAAGATAGAAACAGAGCTGTTAATGCCATCCTCTATATCATTGATAAATAAATTAAACAACAGCGGTCCCAGTACAGAACCTTGGGGTAAACCACTAATTACCGGGGACCAATCAGAGTACGAATCATTGACCACCACTCTCTGGATACGATCCATGAGCCAGTGTTCAATCCAGTTACAAACTAAAATTTCCAAACCCAAAGACCTTAACTTACCTGTCAGACGTCTATGAGGGACAGTATCAAATGCTTTAGCAAAATCCAGAAACAGTATATCCACAGCCATTCCTCTGTCGAGGCTTCTACTCACTTCTTCATAAAAGCAAATTAGATTGGTTTGACAACTTCTATCCTTAGTAAACCCATGCTGGTTATCACTTATAATACAATTATCCCCTATGTATTTCTGTATGTAATCCCTTATAAGTCCTTCAAACAATTTACCCACAATGCACGTTAGACTTACCGGTCTATAGTTTCCTGGGGAAGACCTAGAGCCCTTTTTGAAGATGGGCACCACATTCGCCTTGCGCCAGTCCCTTGGCACAATACCAGTCACCAGTGAATCTCTAAATATCATGAACAGGGGTACAGATATTACTGAACTTACCTCTCTAAGAACTCTTGGGTGCAATCCATCTGGCCCTGGAGATTTGCTTACATTTATATTACTTAACTTACCTTGTACCATCTCTACATTAAGCCAGTTCAGTACATTATATGATGTGTTACCAGCACTGACCTGTCCAATGTCAGCTCCTCCTTCTTCCTTAGTATACACAGAACTAAATAACCCATTCAGTAGCTCTGCTTTCTCTTTATCGCCTGTGACAACCTCCCCATTATCATTATTAAGGGGTCCTACATGCTCTGTCTTTGTTTTTTTTGCATTTATATATCTAAAAAAATATTTAGGATTAGTTTTGCTTTCTTTGGCCACCCGTCTCTCATTTAGAATTTTTGCTGTTTTTATAAAATTTTTACAAATTTTATTAAGCTCTTTGTACTGTTTAAATGTTATAGCTGACCCATCAGATTTGAATTTTTTGAAGGCTATTTTTATTGTTGTTTATTGCTCTTTTAACATAATTTGTCAGCCATGTAGGATTTAGTTTTAATCGTTTATATTTGTTCCCCTTTGGTATATATTTAGCTGTATAGTTATTTAGAGTTGATTTAAAGATGTCCCATTTACCTTCTGTATCAGTATTTGACAACACCTGAACTGCATTTATCTTACAAAAAGGTATGTATAAGGCAACCAAAATTTTTTAAATACTGTCGCTTTATGAGCCTAATGTGTTTGGAATGCACAGGCTTTTTAGTATAATGCGTGTTTGCGTGTACACAACTAGAAAGATTGAAGGTGAGTTATAGGCTACAAACGTGTGACTTCAGCATGCTTTTTGACTGGCAGAGATGACAGAGATGACAGCACGAGTACTGAAGGTGTTTTCGGAACAATTTTAAATGCACCAGAACCGTATAACACTGCAGGCTAGATACATGTAACTTCAACATGCTTTTTGGGTGGCAGATGAGACAGCACAATGGGTACTGTAGGTGTTTATGGAACAACATTAAATGCACCAGAACCGTATAACACTGCAGGCTAGATACATGTAACTTCAACATGCTTTTTGGGTGGCAGAGGAGACAGCACAATGAGTACTGTAGGTGTTTATGGAACAGTATTAAATGCACCAGAACCATATAATACTATAGGCTAGATATGTGTAACTTAACCACTTAAGGACACATGACGTACCGGTAAATCATGAGTCCGCTCCCGATCTATAAAGCGGGGCCACGGCGTGCAAAATTGAAAGAGTTATGATTTTTTAAAGGCAAGGAGGAAAAACGAAAATGCAAAAATGGAAAAACCCTCGGTCCTTAAGGGGTTAAACATGCTTTTTGGGTGGCAGGGATGACAGCACAATGCGTACCGAAGGTGTTTGCAAAAATCAATTATATACTCTACTGTTTTGACAGGTATATAGGTGCCATTCGAATATGCTTTGTAAATGGGTGGCACAGATCAATGCACCTCACTGGAGCTGGTTCAGGAATACTATTCAATTATATTTCAGTTATATGCAGGTATGAAAAAGACTGTGGATTGGTAGTAGCAAAAGATTAGCCCTGCCTTCAGTTTTGGTGTATAGGAGCCCCTATAGGATTTTTCTTGTATGGGGATTGATTCCTGTACACACACACACACACACACACACACACACGTTCTCTCTTTATAATCTTTATAATCACTTAATTTCCCTATTATCCTCTCTTTTTAATCTGTATCTCAGTCTCTATCTTTATAACCACTAACTCTCCCTATGTCTGTCTCTCTCCCTCTCTCGGTCCTCTCTCTGCAGAAGTTCCCAGCACTCTGAATGCTGTGGGTGACATCAGTGCCCTTTTATTTGTGTCCCTGGCTGTATCCTATTGGCCTTTGTGCTTGATTGACACAGTAAGCAGCAAATCACATGAAAAACCTGGGTTATCATGTAATTTGCTGCTTTTCTTACCTCATCTTACGTCCCCCTGCCTGCCCTGCTTCTCTGACTGCCAAAAAATGCTTTCTGATTTTTCACGCTCTTTACTGGCGAAAAATCCTAAAGTTTGGGTCAAATCCGGGTTCACCGGATTTGGCTCGCTCATCTCTAGTCTTTACCTTCAAGTCTGCACTCACTTCTGCTAAACATAACTACTTTACTATTGTCACATACTCTCTTTCCCACAACCCCAGGCAACACATTCAACTCGCTTTTCCATCCCCCATTGCCACCCCCTACATCTCTCATCTTAGCAGATGACTTTGCTACATACTTAAAACCCAAGAACGAAACAATCAGGGAAAGCTTTAACTTACAGTCCCCACAACCCATCTTCACATCAGCCCAGCAAACCTCACCTATGGCTCATTTCTCAACCTTGTCAACAGAAGACAAGCTATTTAAACTACTTTCCTCATCACAACCCACCACATGTGCACTTGCCCCAATCCCATCCAGCCTTCATCACATCCCAACCTGACTGCAGTATTCATCCTAGCCCTATCCCATCTCTTCAATCTATCACTAAACACCGGCATTTTCCTTAATAATTTCAACATTCAATCATAACACCCATCCTGAAAAATCCTTAAAATAAGTCCAGATACCACCCCATCTCACTTCTCCCCTTTGCTTCAGAACTCCTTGAGCAAGATGTCTACTTTGAACTGTCCTCTCACTCACTCTTCGACCACTTGAAATATGGTTTCGATCCCCACCATTCTACTGAAACCACCCATACCAAGGTGGCCAATGATCTGTTGACCGCCAAAGCCTCACAATATTTTTCTGCTCGTTTTCCTTGACCTCTTCTTTGCTTTTGATACAGTAGACCATTCTCTCTTGCTACAAACTCTCTCATCCCTAGGCGTAAAAAATTAAGCCCTCCGCCCCTTTCTGCATTCATATGTCTGCCTACTTCAAAATAATTTATTGACCCTTAATTTACATAAGCACAAGAAATGCAGACATATGAGAGCAGAAGGGGACAGAGGCCTCCATTGCACAGGGAATATTAGCAATGGTGAATGTATACAGCCTGAATCTCTGGAATGGACCACCAATAGAGTGAGTTATACATCTTTTTACCGCACTATGGGTTTAGTGTGAGTGAGCAAAGTATCATTAAACCTTTAATGCTGTCTTCCATCACTGCTAATGCTTGGCTTCTTTGTAAGTCTGACAGAAAAATGGTGAGATCAACATCAAGCATTTGGAAACATTTCCACAGTGCAATTTCTGCTGAGAACAGAGCTGCAGTTTGCAAATACTGTGACAGTAAATTTTCTTATCCAAAGATGACAAAACACATCCTTGCATGTCAGAAGTGTCCTAAAGATATCAAAAAAATAAATATGGAATTCCATAGCAATGAATGTTCAAGTAGCTTTTCCTTCCAATTGTGAAACCTCACGATACAGGCTTTTTACATTTGTTGCAAAAAAAAAAAAGTTTTCCAGCAACTTTAGTTTATTATCTAATTATTAAAGTGTAGTTTTATTTCAAGCATAGTACCTTAATTTAGGCTGCATTTTACGTTCCCAGTGTAACAAAATTATTTTGTAATTGAAAACTACTTCACTCTGCATTTCTGTAATCCATTCAGCATATCAGACATCTTTTTAGTCCATAGTCTCACTCCCATTGTATGAAGCACTCTCAGGAGCTGAGCGGAGTCAGGACCCATGGCTAATGTCGGACATGGCCAATAAGTCTGACCCATTAGATGCCAAAATCAAAGTTGATTACAAATTACAATCAAATTACATTTTTCATTTTCACGGACCATTGTTCCAAAAATCTGTCAGACACCTATGTGGTGTAAATGCTCACTGTACCCCTTGTTACGTTCTGTGAGGGGTGTAGTTTCCAAAATGTGGGTATTTATTTTATTGCGTTTATGTCAGAACCACTGTAACCAGCAGCCACCTCTGTGAAAATCACCACTTTAGGCCTCAAATGTACATAGTGCGCTCTCACTCCTAAACCATGTTGTGCGCCCGCAGAGCATTTTACGTCCACATATGGGGTATTTCTGTACTTGGGAGAAATTGTGTTACAAATTTTGGGGGTCTTTTTTTTCTCCTTTTACCTCTTATAAAAATGAAAAGTATGGGGCAACACCAGTATGTTAGTGTAAAAATGTTTATAGCATATTTTTTACGCTAATATGCTGGTGTAGACCCCAACTTTACCTTTTCATAAGGGGTAAAAGGAAAAAAAGCTACCAAAAATTTGTAGCGCAATTTCTCCCAAGTACAGAGATACCCCAAGTGTGGCCCTAAACTGTTGCCTTGAAATACGACAGGGCTCCGAAGTGAGAGAGCTCCATATGCATTTGAGACCTAAATTAGGGATTTTCATAGGGATGTACCCGGATGCAAGCGTTACACTTGCCTCATCCACCAAAAATACCGTACAGGGTGCCTCCAGCTGTGGCAATACTGGGAGTTGTTATTTTGCGACAGCTGGAGGTTCCGTTTTGAAAAAACTGACGAACAAGACATTTTTACATTTTTCTTGGGGGGGGGGGGGGGGGCGACAGTGTAAGGGTGTAGTGTATATGTAGTATTTTACTCTTCATTTAGGGTTAGTGTAGTGTAGTGTTTTTAGGGTACATTCACACGGGTGGGGATCTACAGTGAGTTTCCCGCAGCAACGGAAAATTTGCCGCATCTCAAACTTGAAGTAGGAAACTTGCTGTAAACCCCCGCCCATGTGAATGTACCCTGTATATTCACATGGGGGGGGGGGCAAAGCTACACCTCCCAGCATGCACTGACAAACCGTGCATGCTGGGAGTTGTAGTTATGCTACAGCTAGAGGCACACTGGTTAGGATTGGGTAACAGACTACCGCAGTGTTTCCGCACCACTGTCTAAACTACAACTCCCAGCATGCATGGTTTGTCAGTGCATGCTGGGAGTCATAGTTTTGCAACAGCAGGAGGCACAAGGGTTGGGAAACACTGAGTTAGGAAACAGACAATGTTTCCCAACCAGTGTGCCTCCAGTTGTTGCAAAACTACAACTCCCAGCATGCCCAGACAGCTGAAGGACATGTTGGGAGTTGTAGTTATGTAACAACTGGAGGAGAACAGTTTGGAGACTCCAAACTGTAGCCCTCCAGATGTTGCAAAACTTCAACTCCAAGCATGCCCAGACTGCCCAGGCATGCTGGTAGTTGTAGTTCAGCAACATCTGAAGGGCCATATGTTAAAGAACTACAACTCCCAGCATGCCTGGACAGTCTCGGCATGCTTTGAATTGACATCTGAAGTGCTACAGTTTGGACACCACTGTATAGTAGTCTCAGAACAGTGCCCTTCCAGATGTTGCAAAACTATAACTCCCAGCATGTTGAGACTGTCCAGGCATGCTGGGAGTTATAGTTCTGCAACATCTGAATAGCCAGATGTTAAAGAACTACAACTCCAAGCATGCCTGGACTGTCTGGGCATGCTGAGAGTTGTAGTTTTGCAATATCTGGAAGGACACAGTTTGGAGACTACTGCACAGTGTGTCCAAGCTGTGGCCCTCTAGATGTTGCAACACTACAACTCCCAGCATGCCCAGACAGCCTTTGGCTGGGAGTTGTAGTTTTGAAACTCCTAGAAGCAGCAGTGAAGATCACTTTTACAGCGATCTTCACTGCTGCCTCTGACGCTGCAGCTGCCTCCACTTGCCTGCCAATCCTCCCCTGCTCCACTCGCCGGTCCCTGCGTGCCCAAGGTACCTGCCGCCGGTCCCCATGTGCCCAAGGTACCTGCCACCATCTTCCCCTGCTCTGTCCGGACATCCTAAATTGAATTGATCGGCGATTTGCGTTGATTGCCGACATGGGGGTTCTCAGGACCTCCCCAGGCATTGTTACGGGATGCCTGCTGAATGATTTCAGCAGGCATCCCACTCCAGTCCCCGACCGGCACACGGTGGGGACCGAAATTCCCACGGGCTTACAGGTACGCCCTTAGTCCTTAAGTACCAGGGAGCAAGGGCGTACCTGTACGCTCTTGGTCCCCAACAGGTTAATAACTAATTTATGTGACATGAATATCTTTATTACAAGTAGAGAATTTGGAATTCAGAAAAAAATGCTACATTTTTAATTCTTTACAGGATTTTGGAGTTTTTTTTTTACACAAAAACGCAGAATCTATGGACCAAAATTTACCACTAAGAATAAGTACAATATTTCACGAAAAAACATTTTCAGAATCACTTTGTTATTACAACATAAAGTGGGACAGGTCGGATTTGAAAAGGGGTTAAGGACCAAGCCCATTTTTGATCATTAAGGACCAGGCCAATTTACATTTTTGAATTTATGATTTTTAGAAGGGGAGGAGGAAAAAACTAAACACTTTAAATTGTGCACCTACAGACCCATATAAGGGCTTGGTTTTTGCTTCACCAATTGTACTTGTAATGACATCACTTATTTTATATCAAAATCTGCAGAAAAACAAAAAAAAAACATTTGTGGGGTGAAATAAAAATTTAGCAAATGCCATTTTGTAACTTTTTGGGGGCTTCCCTTTCCCCGCAGTGCACTTTTGGGTAAAAATAAAACCTTATCATGTTGCCCGCTATTCTCCCCTCCATACGGGCTGGTTATCACATTTGTATGCAGTCCTTAAAGGGGTACTCCGCCCTAGGGGATAAGATGTCTGATCACGGGGGTCCCGCCGCTGGGGACCCCCGGGATCTTGGCTGTGGCATCCCACTGTCATCACTGCACAGAGCAAACTCGCTCTGTGCGTAATGATGGGCGATACTGGTACCGGAGCATTGTGCCCATTGTGGGTAAGTAGAAATCCAGACTTTATTAGAACTCACGATAAAAGCAGTACAAGCAACCAGCAGATCAGACGCGTTTCAGGCGCATGCGCCTTTCGTCAGTGATGTCATCCATCTGCACAGGTGTCAGTTAAATACCGGACAGGTAGTGGGTGGAGAATTAACCAACAATCATACTACACTAAGACCGCTGACTTCGGTGCAGAGGAGGATACTAATACAAAACATGATAAAAATGTCAGTAAAAGTACAAAATGCTATAAACAGTGCACTAATAAGCGACTTTGCATAAATGGCTTACAATTAATATAACACAGAAATATAACATGGTGAATAAATGTTGAAAAAACATATAAAATACACAGCAGTTATTGCCAACTGTGGATCTTGTACAAACGTGTGTGTGAATGCGGCGTTAATAGTGGAACAGCAATTCTCTTTTTAGATTTAAACCTTTGGATGCACTTGTACCCAAGGTGAATTGCCAAAATGCTTCACATTCCAATAATTTTCGCCACACACAACCCCCACGAGGTCCTGTGGGAACACGCTCTATACATAAATTTGAAAATGATTAGTGCTACCACCATGAATAGTTTTAAAATGTAAAGACGCTGCCGAACGATTTCTTATGGCATTACTGGTTATGTCATTTAGATGTTCCAGTGCTCTAACCTTCAATTTCCTACAGTTAATGTAATCTTTTATATGATAATTTTTAGTTTGCTCTGCATCAGAAAATTGTGTGCATAATTTGACATAATTGCATTTTCTACAAATCCTGACGCCACATCTAAAAAATCCTCTATTGTTTAACCAATTATTTCTGTTAACTGTATTGGACAGTACCAGGCTTGGAGATAAAATATATCCTAAAGTTTTGGCCTTTTTAGGGACTATGTGACAGCCTTTGGATAGTATTTTTGCTATAGTTTCATCCTGCCTCAGAAAGTGAAGATGCCTGTTAATGATGTGCTTGACCTGTGTGAATTGAGGGGAATAAGTAAGTGCAATGACCGGTTTACTCTGAAAATCTGAGCGACTGTGTTGTGTATGATTGACAGGTGGAGAAATCAAAAGAGAGCGATCCTTTTTTGCAACAATGGTTTTAGCTCTGGACAAAATACGTGCAGAATATCCTCTGTCCGCGAGCCTCCATGAGGTCTCACCGACTTGAGACTCGCAGTAGGTTTACGGAATGTGGAAACAGAAATGATTTGGTCTGGCACTGAACTAAATTCAAGGTCAAGAAATGAGATGTTAAGTGGATCTGAGTGGTGGGTAAATTTGAGGTTGAAAGGATTATTGTTAATGTATTCCAGGTACAGTGGTATGGCAGACATATCACCCCTCCAAATGAGGAGGAGATCATCTATGAATCTGCCATACCACTTTACGTGGGACACAAATGGATTGGATGCTGAAAAAAGATACTTGGATTCCCAATAGGACATTGTCAAATTGGCTAAAGAAGGTGAATGTCTTGCGCCCGTTGAAACACCACTGGATTGGATAAAAAAAAGCCTGATCAAAGGAAAAATAATTGTGTATCATAAGATACCATGTACTCATTTTTATGAATTTGACAGTATAGTCACTGTGGTTGTCCAAATGGTATACCAGCGCTTCCATGGCAATGTGCCAGGGAATGCTGGTATACAATGAGACAATGTCACAGGTTAACCAGCTATATTCTTTTCTCCATGTGAAGCGCTCAAAGGCTCTAAGAATGTCCCTGGAATCTTTGAGATAACCAAGGACCCTTTGAAGCATGGGCTGAAGCATTTGATCAGTCCATATGGAGAGTTTTTTCAAGAGACATTCACAGGAAGAAACAATTGGTCGCATGGGGGGAGGTGTGATTTGTTTATGGGTCTTGGGCAGGCCATACATGATGGGGATGATGGGTTCATCCACCAGCATGTATTCCTTATCCCTAATTGTAATGACTCCCAGGCTGACACCCTCACTAAGTAACCTATCCAACTCACTTTTAAACTTGGCGGTAGGATTATTATCCAATTTTCTGTACACGTTTGTGTCTGAAAGCAAATCATTTATTTGTTGTACATAAGTAACCTTGTCCATCACAGTGACTGTGCCGCCCTTGTCAGACATTTTAATGACTATGTCTTCTGCAGAGCTAAGTTCATTAAGGGCGGCACTTTCACTGCGCGAAAGGTTACGATGATTGTTAGACAGTCCTGGTAAACTAATACCTAAAGCAATCAAATCTGCCTCCTCTGCATTTTGAAATAAATCCATACCATTAGTTCTAGATTGTAGAGGATAGAAATATGGATTTGCATTGCTATGAGCAGGGTTGCTATTGGTAACTGCATCCATTTGATCCCCAGCCAGATCTTGTAGTGTGCACAGAGCCACCTGCTCAGGGAAATGCATGCCACAAAATTCATTGACATAATCAATTTTTGGAGTCAATGTATCATTGTCAGAAACATCATCTACAAAAAAAAATTTTTTGATGGTTAAATTCCATACAAATTTATTAATTTCACAAAACATTTTAAAAATATGTAGATCATTTGAGGGGGAAAAAATTCATGCCCTTACTTAGGACACTCATCTGCTCAGGGGTAAGTGTCCTGTTTGATAAATTTAACACTGTTAATTTCACTTGGCTCCTCAGCCTGGGAGTGGCGACGTCGGTTGTGTTTTCTCCCTCCCCCGCCCCCTCTGGGAGGGTTTCCTTTGCGCTTGGAGTTTTTTGAAAGATGACGTTGTTGAACAGCTGAAGACTGTGAAGTGTCCGATTCTGTGCTGTCTCCATTAGCTTCAGTTTCATACTCAGATGAACTGAATGTGACTTTTTGTTTGCGGTTGCGTTTTCTTCTTCTGTTATTTTTATTTTTGTTTTTGAGAATTGACTTGGGTTCACTTGATTCCCATTTTCCCCACGCATTATCTCCAAGCCTGGTACTGTCCAATACAGTTAACAGAAATAATTGGTTAAACAACAGAGGGTTTTTTAGATGTGACGGCAGGATTTGTAGAACATGCAATTATGTCAAATTATGCACACAATTTTCTGATGCAGAGCAAACAAAAAATTATCATATAAAAGATTACATTAACTGTAACCACCATTATGTGATTCATGTCATTGAATGTTCACAGTACCAACTTAAATATGTAGGTTTGACCTCTAGGAAATTGAAGGTTAGAGCACTGGAACATCTCAATGACATAACCAGTAATGCCATAAGAAATCGTTCGGCAGCGTCTTTACATTTTATAACTATTCATGGTGGTAGTACTAATCATTTTCAAATTTATGCTATAGAGCGTGTTCACACAGGACCTCGTGGGGGTTGTGTGCGGCGAAAATTATTGGAACGTGAAGCATTTTGGCAATTCACCTTGGGTACAAGTGCACCCAAAGGTTTAAATCTAAAAAGAGAATTACTGTTCCACTATTAACGCCGCATTCACACACACGTATGTACAAGATCCACAGTTGGCAATAACTGGTGTGTATTTTATGTTTTTTCAACATTTATTCACCATGTTATATTTCTGTGTTATATTAATTGTAAGCCATTTATGCAAAGTCGCTTATTAGTGCACTGTTTATAGCATTTTGTACTTTTACTGACATTTTTATCATGTTTTGTATTAGTATCCTCCTCTGCACCGAAGTCAGAGGTCTTAGTGTAGTATGCATTCACTTCCAGGCTGTGAAGAGAGAGGTGCTGTTTGGTAACTATAAAACCAAGTATATCTAGCGATTGTCTGAGCTAGTGATTGTGTGTCTGTATACAAGAGTGTGAAGTATACAAGTGAGTGAGTATAAAAGTGAGGGGACTTAAAATTAAGGTACTTTAAATTCAGGAACTTTAAATTGAAATATTAGATTTTTTTTTCTTTTCTGTAAATGTTTGCTATCCCCAAATCTAGTATGACCTCCATGTTGGAAAAGGCAGTCCAGTTTGCATCTTGCACAATGTATGCAATCCTTGAACAGCAGTTTGAGGGTGCATATTGTTGTGCGAGATGTGTGCGAGTTGTTCATTTGGAAGACCAGATCCTGGATCTAGAGGAGCAACTGGCAACACTAAGATGCATTGACAACCCGGAGAGAAGTCTCCTGCTCACTGAGCAGGTACTCTCTGGGGTAGAGGTGGGGAAGGATAGTGGGACGGAGGTGCAGGACAGTCAGGCAGCTAGCTGGGTTACAGTTAGAAAACGGGGTAGAAGGAAAAATGTCAGGGAGGCTAGTCCTGAACTGGCACACCCCAACAAGTTTGCCTGGTTGGCAGATGTGAGGGATGGATGCCATTTCAGAGCTAGCGGTACTGCAGCAGGACTCTGCCTCTGACCGCCAGGGGGGTGTCTGATCCAGTAAGGAGGGAGGGAGGAGTGCAGGGCAGGCCAGACAGGTACTGGTAGTGGGGGACTCAATTATTAGGGGGTCAGACAGGGCGATCTGTCACAAAGACCTGGATCGCCGAACAGTGTGTTGTCTTCCTGGCGCTCGAGTTTGGCACATCGCGGATCGGGTTGACAGGTTGCTGGGTGGGGCTGGAGAAGACCCAGCAGTCATGGTACACATTGGCACCAATGACAAAGTAAGAGGTAGGTGGAGTGTCCTTAAAAATGATTTCAGGGACTTAGGCTGCAAGCTTAGGGCAAGGACCTCCAAGGTAGTATTTTCTGAAATATTACCTGTACCACGAGCCCCACCAGAGAGGCAGAGGGAAATTAGGGAGGTAAAGAAGTGGCTCAGAAGCTGGTGTAGGAAGGAGGGGTTTGGGTTCATGGAGAACTGGGCCGACTTCGCTGTCGGTTACCGGCTCTACCGTAGAGACAGGCTGCACCTCAATGGGGAGGGTGCAGCTGTGCTTGGGGAGAAGATAGCTAGAAGGGTGGAGGATTGTTTAAACTAGGGACTGGGGGGGAGGGAACCTACAACATATAGGGGGAAGATAGTGTAGATAGAGGGGGGGGGGACTTAATAATGTACCTGGCGGTGGAGCGGAGGGAGGGGTTAGAATAGTTAATAGGGATAGGCATCATAGGAAAAAAAAACATACACCATTGAAGTGCATGTTGACTAATGCCAGAAGTCTGTCCAATAAAACTGAGGAACTGGAGTTGAAAATTTCTTAGGAGGATTATGACATAGTCGGTATAACAGAGACTTGGTTGGACGATAGCTGTGACTGGGCGGTCAACATACAGGGTTATAGTATATTCAGGAAGGATCGGACAAAACGGAAAGGGGGAGGAGTCTGTCTTTATGTAAAGTTCAGTCTGAAGGCCGCACTGCTGGAGGATATTTGGGAGGGAAACGATAATGTGGAGTCATTATGGGTAGAAATATATGGAGATAAAAACAAAAAAATTCTGATAGGGGTTTGCTATAAGCCACCAAACATGATGGAAGAGTCAGAATCAATTATTGAGGCAAATAAACAAGGCAGCAAATCAAAATGATATGTTAATAATGGGGGACTTTAACTATCCTGATATAAACTGGGAGACTGAGACCTGTGAATCTCATAAAGGGAACAGGTTTCTGACTATAACTAAAGACAATTATCTGTCCCAAATTGTGCAGGGCCCGACCAGAGTGGGCGCCCTACTAGACTTAATAGTAACAAACAGACCTGACAGAGTAACTAATGTGCAAGTAGAAGGATACCTAGGAAATAGTGATCATAATATAATACATTATAACTTGTTCTTCAATAAGGGAATCTCTCGAGGGGCCACAAAAACAATGAACTTTAGGAAAGCAAACTTCGATCAACTCAGAGAAGCCCTTAACAATATAAAATGGGATAATGTCCTCAAAAAGAACAATATTGACACTAAATGGGAGACTTTTAAAAATATCTTCAATTTTCACTGTAAGATGTATATACCTTATGGGAATAAAAGGGTCAGAAATAAAAGAAAACCAATATGGATGAATAAAAATGTTAAAGGGGCAATAAATAACAAAAATAAAGCATTTAAATTACTAAAACAGGACAGCAGTGAAGAAGCATTAAAAAGCTATAGAGAAAAATATAAAATATGTAAAAAACTGATAAAAGCCACAAAAATAGAGACAGAAAGACTCATTGCCAAAGAGAGTAAAACTAACCCCAAAATGTTCTTTAACTATATAAATAACAAAAAGGTCAAAAACGAAAGTGTTGACCCTTTAAAAATGATGAGGAAGAAATTATAAACAGGGATCAGGAAAAAGCAAATATATTAAACAAATTCTTCTCCACTGTATTCACTGAGGAAAATGAAATGCCTGGTGAAATACAGTGTGATAAGGTAAACTCCCCTTTACATGTCACCTGTCTTACCCAGGAAGAAGTACAGTGCCGCCTGCAAAAAATCAAAATAGACAAATCACCAGGTCCAGATGGCATTCACTAGAGATGAGCGAACTTTTCAAAAATTCGATTCAGGCGATTTGCCGAATTTTCCCGAAAAGTTTGTTTCGATCCGAATTTGGTCGCGGCGAATCGATATTAAAAAAGGCTATTTCTAGCCTACATACAGCCTCTATAGGGATATACAACACTTTGCTGTGTCCTAAAACGCATATGGAGTGTGCTGGGGTAGTGAAATAATACTGTTATTCAGAATAGCATGCAGATTACCCGCATCGCTCTTAGAATCACTGTCGCAAAGCAGCACAATGACAGAGCCTGGTGGTGGCATCAGTGTCAGGAGACCATATAGTGACTGAATGACATAGTGTGGAGGTGTTGGCAGCATGAGGACACCATATAGTGGCTGAATGGCACAGCGTGGAGGTGTTGGCAGCATGAGGACACCATATAGTGGCTGAATGGCACAGCGTAGAGGTGTTGGCAGCATGAGGACACCATATAGTGGCTGAATGACACAGCGTGGAGGTGTTGGCAGCATGAGGAGACCATATAGTGGCTGAATGACACAGCATGGACATGTTGGCAGCAAGAGGAGATCATTTAGTGGCTGAATGGCACAGCGTGGAGTTAGCTGATGCACTAGTACACTACACACCAGGGCTTCACAATCCCCCCCCCCCCCCCCAAAAAAAAAAAAAAAAACACAATATGAGAAGTTTTTGACAAAGATTTCTCATAGGTAGCACCCGCTATACAAAAAAATTGAAATTCACAGACCCAGGCCCCACCACAGCGGCATCAGTAACCCATTTATTGCCTGAAGGACACCGCCTGGAGTTGGCTGATGCACCAGTACACACAGGGCTTCACTATCCTCCCCAAAATCAAAAAAATTGGATAATTTTTTTTTTAAATGTATACCTTTGTGTAAGCGCAAGCGCATATCAAACATTTCAAAAGACTCTATAAGGCAGGACGGTGGACCACCCAAAGACTTTCTTCTCAAAAATAATGAACCACACAATTAAAAAAAAAAATTTGAAATTCCTAGACCCAGGCCCCACCTCAGCTGCATCAGTAACCAATTTATTGCCTAAGAGACACAGACTGGAGTTGACTGATGCGCGAGTACATACCCGGGCTTCACAATCCACCCCAAAAAACAACACAATATGAGACATTTTGCGTGTGTATATCTTTCACTGACAGGTGCGGGAAATTCAGGAGCCAAACGTGCCCGGGGGAGACCACCTGCTTCGCGGCAGCCTACCTTTCCGGAGCTGCCTACCGCTGGGGCCCCCCGTGATCAAACACTTATCCCCTATCCCAGTGATTCCCAACCGCGGTGCCGAGGCACACGTGTGTGCCGTTCAGCACTGTCCGTGGTGCCGCAGGATTTTGCCGTGATTTTTTTATTTTTTATTATTATTTTTTTTTTTAAATGTCCCGCCCCAGCCTGACGGCGCAGGGGGGAAGGGAAGTCTGCATGCGCACTGCGCGCACAGCGTCCCCCTGCGTCTCTTGTGTTCCCCTCCGTCTCCTGCGTCTTCCGCGTCCCCCGTGTTCCCCTCCTTCCCCCTCTGTTCCCTGTGTCCCCCGCGTCCCCCTCCTTCACCCTCCGTCTCCTGCGTCCCCCTCTCCCTTGCGGTGCAGTGAGTCGAAAATGGTGTCCTGGGGCGGAACGAGCTGCACCTGCGTCGGACTCCCGTGCCTGCTGTGGAACTGCAAGCTGCGTGGGCCGGCTTGCTTAAGGTACCGTAATCTTTCCACCCCTCTGTTCACCTTCTCAACCCTGTCTAAACCCCCACCGTCACCCAGGTCCACCCTCTACCCCCCCCCATCAATCATGTCTACCCCCCCTGTCAGCCATGTCTGCCTTGTTCACCTCCCTGTCCATCTCTATCACCCATGTCCAGCCCCCCTGTTACCCATGTAATCCCTCCCTGTCACCTATGTCCACCTACCCTGTCACCCATGTCCACCTACCCTGTCATCCATGTCCACCCCCCGTCACCCATGTCTACCCCCCCTGTCACCCATGTCCACACCCCCTGTCACCCATGTTCACCTTCCTGTCACCCATGTCCACCCCCCGTCACTCATGTCCACCCCCTCTCACACATGTCCCCCCACCTATCATTCCTGTCACCCATGTCCACCTCCCCTATCACCCATGTCCAACCTCCTGTCATCCATGTCTGCCTTGTCCCCTCCCCTGTCCATCCCTGCCACTCATGTTTACCCCCTGTCTACCCCCGTAGTCTACCCTGTCACCCATGTCCACCCTCCTGTTCACCCATCTGTCCCTTTGTCACCCCAGTTCACCCCTCTCTGTCACTCCTGTCCCTCTTTTACTCCCATGTCCACCCTCCCTGTCACTCATGTCCACACCCCCCCTGTCACCAATGTCCACCTTCCTGTCACCCATGTCCACCCCCTGTCACTCATGTCCACCCCCTCTCACACATGTCCCCCCACCTATCATCCCCGTCACCCATGTCCACCTCCCCTCTCACCCATGTCCACTCTCCTGTCATCCATGTCCACCCCCCATCCAACCCTCTGTCACCCCTGCCCATCCCTGTCACCCATGTTCAGCCTCCATTGTCCACCCCTCTGACCACATCCTTGTCACCCATGTCCACCCCCTATTCACCCCTCTGTCACCCATGTCCACCCCCCTGTCATCCATGTCCACCCCCCTCTCACCCATGTCCACCCCCCCTCTCACCCATGTCCACCCTCACTGTCACTCATGTCCACCCTTCCCTGTCACCCATGTCCACCCTTCCCTGTCACCCATGTCCACCCTCCCTGTCACCCACGTCCACCCTCCCTGTCACCCATGTCCACCCTCCCTGTCACCCATGTCCACACCCCCCACGTCACCGATGTCACCCATGTTTACCTTCCTGTCACCCATGTCCACCCCCCATCACTCATGTCCACCCGCACTCACACATGTCCCCCCACCTATCATCCCCGTCACCCATGTCCACCCCCCCTCTCACCCATGTCCACCCTCCTGTCATCCATGTCTGCCTTGTCCACTCCCCTTTCCATCCCTGTCACTCATGTTTACCCCCCCTGTCTACCCCCGTAGTCTACCCTGTCACCCATGTCCACCCTCCTGTTCATCCATCTGTCCCTTTGTTACCCCAGTCCACCCCTCTCTGTCACTCCTGTCCCTCTTTTACCCCCTTGTCCATCCCTCTGACCCCCTGTCTGCCCTGTCCACCCTCCTGTCACCCATGTCCACCCCCTGTCCACCACTCTGTCACCCCTATGCCCCCGTCACCCATGTTGTTCACTCTTCTACACCCATCTATCACCCTTGTACACCTCCCTACACCCCTCTGTACACTCCTCTACACCCCTCTGTCACCCATGTACACTCCTCAACACCCCTCTGTCACCCATGTACACTCCTCTCTACCCCTCTGTCACCCATGTACACTCCTCTATACCCCTCTGTCACAGATGTAAACTCCTCTACACCCCTCTGTCACCCAAGTACACTCCTCTACACCCCTCTGTCACCCATGTACACCCATCTGTCACCCATGTACACTCCTCTATACCCCTCTGTCATCCATGTATGCTCCTCTATACCCCTTTCACCCATGTATGCTCCTCTACACCCCTGTCACCCATGTATGCTCCTCTACACCCCTGTCACCCATGTACGCTCCTATACACCCCTCTGTACATACCTCTACACCCCTTTCACCCATGTTTGCTCCTCTACACCCCTGTCACCCATGTACACTCCTCTACACCCCTGTCACCCATGTACACTCCTCTATACCCCTCTGTCACTCATGTACACTTCTCTATACCCCTCTGTCATCCATGTACACTCTTTTACATCCCTCTGTCACCCATGTACACTCCTCTACACCCCTCTGTCACCCATGTACACCCATCTGTCACCCATGTACACTCCTCTACACCCCTCTGTCACCCATGTACACCCATCTGTCACCCATGTACACTCCTCTACACCCCTCTGTCACCCATGTACACCCATCTGTCACCCATATACACTCCTCTACACCCCTCTGTCACCCATGTACACCCATCTGTCACCCATGTACACTCCCCTGTCACCCATGTACACCCATCTTTCACCCATGTACACTCCTCTACACCCCTCTGTCACCCATGTACACCCATCTGTCACCCATGTACACTCCTCTACACCCCTCTGTCACCCATGTACACCCATCTGTCACCCATATACACTCCTCTACACCCCTCTGTCACCCATGTACACCCATCTGTCACCCATGTACACTCCTCTACACCCCTCTGTCACCCATGTACACCCATCTGTCACTCATGTACACTCCTCTATACCCCTCTGTCACACATGTACACTCCTCTACACCCCTCTGTCACTCATTTACACTCCTCTAAACCCCTCTGTACACTCCTCTACACCCCTGTCACCCATGTACGCTCCTCTACACCCGTCACCCATGTACGCTCCTCTACACCCGTCACCCATGTACGCTCCTCTACGCTCCTCTACACCCGTCACCCATGTACGCTCCTCTACACCCCTGTCACCCATGTACGCTCCTCTATACCCCTGTCACCCATGTATGCTCCTATACACCCCTCTGTACACTCCTCTACACCCCTCTGTACACTCATCTACACCCCTCTGTATACTCCTCTACACCCCTCTAAACCCCTCTGTCACCCATGTCCACCCCTCTACACCCCTCTGTCACCCATGTCCACTCTTCTACATCCCTCTGTCACCCATGTAAAAAAAAAAAAAGAAAAAAAGTTTGGCGCCTAATAGGTTTGTTTTGCAGGTTTAACGGTGAAGAATTGTGGGTGGAAGAAATTGTCATGATGGCCCAGACCAGATGGAGAAGAGAAGGCAACGATGCAAATTAGAGAAGACATCATTGGTGAGTTGCTGTATAAAGCAGCACTTTAAACTACATACCCACTGATAAATAGATATAGTGCATTGCGTTTTTTACCGTTTTTCCTTTTTTTTTTTCTTGCTCGTCAACCTCGGTAGCGGTGCCCCGTGGAAATTTTTTTTTTCGAGGTGTGTCCCGACCCGAAAAAGGTTGGGAAACACTGCCCTATCCTGTGGATAGGGGATAAGTGTAAAATGCAGCATTTGTCCTTAAACGTAGCCACATGAAAGATATGTTGGCAGAAGGTGAAGCGTGGCCAGGGTCCCAATGTGGGCACCACGGCCCTGTGTCAACACATGCTTCGCCACCATAAAGCGACCTGGGAGAACCGTGGCTCCGATGCAGTGGTCCAGCCTGCTGCATCACCCAGTGGCCATCCGCTCCCTCCTTCATCCAGGCAAGGCTCCAGCATATCAGCCAAATGGAGCTTTGTGTCAAACCCTCCTTCTGTCGCTCCTGATTCTCCTGCTTTTTTTATTTGAAATTTTGAAAAAATTTATAGAGTTTTCAAGAATTTTCGATATGCACTTGTTCTTAAACAAAGGTAACAAAACCAGAAATGGGCAGTCAGGGCTATGAAAAACATTTTGTATAGCGGGTGCTACCTTTGAGAAAATTTGAAATTCCCTGACCCAGGCCCCACCTCTGCGGCATCAGGAACCCATATATTGCCTGAGGGACACAGCCTGGAGTTGGCTGATGCACGGGTACACACCAGGGCTTCACAATCCCCCCCAGAAAACCACAAAATCTTCTGAAATTGGCTAACGAAATACCTTTGTGTAAGAACAAGCGAATACACAAAATTTCCAAAGACTCTATGTTTGAAAATTTGTTAAAAAATTTAAATTACAAGACCCAGGCCCCACCTCTGCTGCATCAGTAACCCATTGATTGCCTGAAAGACATAGCCTGGAGTAGGTTGATGCACGATAACACACCAGGGCTTCACAATCATCCCCAGAAAACAACAATTTTATCAAAATTATTAAAAAAGAATTTGTACCCTTGTGTAACAAGTGCATATCGAAAATTTGTCAAGACTCTATAATGCAGGTCTTCCCTGCATACTCCCAAAGCCGACCTGTAATAAATTGGACTTTACTACCTCGTAACAGGGGGATCTATGTTATCATATTGTAACCTGGTCTTTTTAATATGTAATGACTCTGTGTATTGAATGTACTTTGATTTTTTTAGTGTTAAATTTATTTTTAATATACATTTTATTTTATTTTTTTTAAAAGGTTTTGATAAAATACCCAGAAAAACATAATTTTCACCAAAAATGATGCTGAAGCAGTGTTACGCCCTCAGATGTACTGGCCGCACTAGCGCTCCACTGAACGCAATGGCGTGTCTCTATCTTTCAAGGACAGCTTGTAACTCACTGAAACCAATTAGTGATAGGGATCTTGGATTGCAATTATTTTCCATCAACGATTAATTCCCAGTAAGTGCAGGTCACACCGTTCACACCGCCCATTGCTACTACCGATTGGACGGTTTAGTGAGGTCCTCTGGTCGGCACCGGAGGGGTAGGAGAAGGTCCTGGCAGAGCACCGAGAATTTAACAATCATTTTTAAAATTTGCAATAGGCATGTAATTAGCGACTGCTAAACATCCAAAAAATGAAGGCCCAAGGCCTGAGGCATCAGGGAGGCAAGTGGACCCTGAAAGACACAGAATGAGTCAGGAGCAGTCATTCGCAGTACCCAAGAGGGTTTCATAACCCCTTACATTTAAAGATCAATGTTGACATTTGCATTAAGCATGTATTTAGCTACTGCTAAACTTCAAAAAATTATAGGCACCAGGGAGGCAAGTAGTTACTGAAAGACACAGAATGATTCTTGAGCAGTCATTCGCAGTACCCAAGAGGGTTTCATAACCCCTTACATTTAAAGATCAATGTTGACATTTGCATTAAGCATGTATTTAGCTACTGCTAAACTTAAAAAAATTATAGGCCCAAGGCCAGAAGCATCAGTTTTCCCCATATTAGGAGCATAGTTGTCCCCAAGATTAGGCAGCATAGATGTCCCCCAGATTAGGAGCATAGTTGTCCCCCAGATTAGGCAGCATAGATGTCCCCCAGATTAGGCAGCATAGATGTCCCCCAGATTAGGATCTTAGTTGTCCCCCAGATTAGGCAGCATAGATGTCATCTAGATAAGGCAGCATAGATGTCCCCCAGATTAGGAGCATAGTTGTCCCCCAGATTAGGCAGCATAGCTGTCCCCCAGATTAGGAGCATAGTTGTCCCCCAGATAAGGAGCATAGTTGTCCCCCAGATTAGGCAGCATAGATGTCACCCAGATTAGGCAGCACACATGTCCCCCAGATTACGATTTTAGTTGTCCCCCAGATTAGGAGCATAGTTGTCCCCCAGATTAGGCAGCATAGATGTCCCCCAGATTAGGCAGCATAGATGTCTCCCAGATTAGGAGTTTAGTTGTCCCCCAGATTAGGCAGCATAGATGTCCCCCAGATTAGGATCTTAGTTGTCCCCCAGATTAGGCAGCATAGATGTCACCCAGATTAGGCAGCAAAGATGTCCCCCAGATTAGGAGCATAGTTGTCCCCCAGATTAGGCAGCATAGTTGTCCCCCAATGAGCGCGGGCCGGTCAGAGCCAATCAAAGGGCCGTATGTGGCAAGCGGGCCGTACAATGCCCAGGTCTGCCCCAGAGGGTTTCCTAACCAACCATAATAGAGAAAATTTTGTTGTAGGAGCATGGTCAATCTACTCAGACCCATCTGTCATTGGTGGCTTGAAATCCTGGCTGATCCATCCCTGATTCATCTTGACAAAAGTCAGTCTCTCCACATTTTTAGTGGACAGACGAGTTCGCCTTGGGGTGACTATGGCCCCGGCCGCACTAAACACCCGCTCTGATGGCACACTACTGGCCGGGCAGGACAGCTTTTCCAGGGCAAACTCCGCTAGTTGCGGCCATAAATCGAGTTTGGTTGCCCAGAAGTCCAGCGGATCTTCAACGGTTGTTGGCAGGGTCATGTCGAGGTAAGCCACCACCTGCTGGTTCAGGTCCTGCTCCATGTCCACCTGCTGCTGATGAGTAGCTTCACTATGTGGCTGAATGAAGCTACTCATCAGCGTCTGTAGACTCAGGCTGCTGCTGATTGAGCCGATACTGCTCCTGTCACCCCTCCCCTCCCCAGCAGCCGTGGCAGTGGAAGGTGAGCGCAGAGGGCCCCCCGAATCAGACCTGCGAGTGGATGGACCATGTGGCCGATAGGCATCGGCCAACCGACTACGTAGAAGCTCCCTGTGGTAGGTCAGTTTGTCCTCCCTCTCAGTGGGTGTAAAAAAAGGCCCCCATTCTGGGCCGGTAGCGAGGGTCTAATAAGGTGGAGATCCAGAAGTCATCGTGCTGACGAATTTTGACAATTCGGGGGTCACTACGCAAGCAACTCAGCATGCATCGTGCCATTTGTGACAGTGACTCGCTGGGACTACCTGCCTCCATCTCCACTGCATACTGCCACGGTGTGTCTGGGTCCTCTGTCTTGCCTCCCTGATAATAACCCTCCAGCTCCTCTGGCTGCTCCTGCTCCTCCTCTCCTGTTCAATGACCAGAAACACCGGCCATCTCATCCACCGTAAACTGTGCTCCGCTCTGCCCCTCATCCTCCTCCTCCAGTTCATCCCCCACAGGACTCATGTAGCCTTCTGATGTAGGCGCAACATCTCCATTGCCGTGACCAGCCATGTTTTCAATAATTTTTGGGAGTAAATGTAGGAGTGGAATTACGTCGTTCATGGCGTAATTCGAGTGACTAACAAAAAATGCGGCTTCCTTAAAGGGCCTCAGCAAACGGCAGGTGTCACGTATGAGCTGCCACTCGTTCACATTGACGTTACACAGGGGAGTACTCCTATATGCTTGGATCATCAAAAAATCGGTGATGGCTTTTCTTCGTTCGTATAGTCTGTCCAACATATGGAGGGTGGAATTCCAACGTGTGGCCACGTCACAAATGAGACTATGTTGTGGGATACCGTTCTGACGCTGCAGCTCAAGCAAAGTGTGCTTGGCAGTGTACAAGTGGCTGAAGTGCATGCACAGTTTCCTTGCCATTGTCAGGATGTCTTGCAAATGGGGTGAAGACTTGATGAACTTCTTGACAACCAGATTCAACACGTGTGCCATGCAGGGCGAATGGTTCACACTTTCTTGTTGCAGCGCGGCCACAATGTTCTTCCCATTGTCGGTAACCATGGTTCCCATTTCCAGATTTCGTGGCGTAAGCCATACTCGGATTTCTTCCCTAATAAACTTTAGCAGTTCCTCCCCTGTGTGACTCCGTTCGCCAAGGCAAACCATGTGAAGGATGGCTTGACACCGCTGTGCCCTACACACGAGGTACGATGAAGGGCCACCGAGCTTTGGATGTGCAGTGGAGGCCGAGGACACAGGGGAGGAGGAGGCGCACACTGTAAAAGGACCCACTGCCTGGGAGCGAGAGCGTGGAGGAGGAAGCGATGTGATCTGTCCAAGTTGCTGTTGTGGCTGTGCAGGAACAACATTTACCCAGTGGGCCGTAAAAGACATGTATTGTCCCTGCCCATAGTTACAGCTCCACACGTCTGCGCTGTTGTGCACTTTTGAACACACCGACAGGCTCAAGGACTGGCCCACCTTCTCTGGTACAAACTTATGCTGGGCTGGTACTGCCTTCTTCGCAAAGAAATGACGGCTTGGAACTCTCCACCTCGCCTCGGCACAAGCCATCAATTCCCTGAAAGCTGCAGAGTCCACCAGTTGGAAAGGGAGGGACTGCAACACCAGCAACTTGGACAGGAGCACATTCAACTTCTGCGCCGTTGGATGAGTGGGCGCATACTGTTGTCTTTTGGACATGGCTTCGCCGATCGATCGTTGGCCGAATGGCTGACTACGAGCGGAGGAAGCAGGAGCGCAAGAAGGATGGTTTGACACAATGCTCCCTTCTGCTGAGGTGGTGGATCCTTGGCTGGATGACGGAGGGAGCGGATGGCCACTGGGTGATGCGGCAGGCTGGACCACTACCTCAGAGCCACAGTTAACCCAGGCCGCTTTATGGTGGCGAATCATGTGTTGACGCAGGGCCGTGGTGCCGAGATCGGGACCCTGGCCACGCTTCACTTTCTGCCTACAGATTTTGCATGTGACTACGCTAAGGTTCTCTGGATTCTTTATGAAGAACAACCATACTGCAGAGTAGCTCATTTTCCCACCCGCAGTCCACACTATTTAACTTCTATTGGCGCTGTCTCCAGGAACCCCTGTTCCACTGCCTCCCAGAAAGGTAGCTTGCCGCGAAGCAGGTGGTCTCCCCCTGGCACGTTTGGCTCCTGAATTTCCACTACTGCCACCACCACGCTGATTGCCAACCATGCTACCGCCTTGCTGCCTCATAGACAAAGAGCAAATCTCTTCTCCTGATGATGATGAAGCCCCAGCTTCTTCACCCTGCTCCCAATTGCGATTGGCTTCATCATCATCAAAAGATGTGTGCACGTCACTGATGTCCTCCTCGTTTTCCACAACAGTGTCCTCAGGACCCTGAACAATTGAAACACCGCCTCCCACGTCACTCTCCGCATCACTACTTGGCCGCCTTGCGGAGCAAGCGGCGCATGTCTCCTCACATTCTTGGCTGCCCATTAGCTGCTGACTGTCCTCTATTACATTGTCCTCACTAAATAGTGGAGCTGAACCCAAAGCATGAGATACTTCTTTGGGAGAGGGAACAGCATAGGACAAAGGCAATGGGATTACGGAGACTGCTCCCGGGCCATGCCAACTGAGGGTTGTGTCTGAGGAACCAACCGACTCTTCACTGGGGTTGTCAGATGTCGCTTGTGATGATGGGGATGAGTGTGCAAACCAACTGACGAGGAGAGATGGGTCAACAACACGACCGCTGGGTGTTAACGGGAGCTCAGGCCTATTGCTGCGACTCCTGCTGCCACTCGCCCCAAGTCTGCTGCCAACTCTGCCTGACGTATGTAGGCCTTTGCCCCTTCTCTGTGCACGTCCTGGCACTTCCCTGCCTGACATACTTAGTGCGTTTATGAGGGTATTACAATACGCCACACTAATCTTTAAACGGTATTTGTCTAGAACAGCAGCAGGCGATTACTTACGGCTGTCATTTCACAGTATATAGGCCCTAGACAGAATAACAGTTACTAAATAGTACACTCCTTTGTTGTATGTATGCCCTTTGCAATAATGAGCGCACTGGTATGCATATTTCTACACCGGAAAACCTTTTTTTTTCTTTAACCCCTTCCCGACCTATGACATACCTGTATGTCATGGGTGGCAAGGTGTTCCCGACCCATGACATACCACGTCATGAACATTTTTGCCGCTACTCGCGGCATCCCGCAGCGCCCGGAAAGATGGTGCCTATCACTGATAGCCAGCCATCTTACCATGCGACCACGGGGGGTTTCATCCCCCACCCCCCCCAGCGATCGCTGCTATCAGCTGGTCAAATCTGACTAGCTGATAGCAGCGTTTCGCTATCAGAATACTTAGCAGTGCGTTGTGTGAGTCCCGATCACGGGGATCGGGACACACACCGCTCTGCTAAGTGTCCCTGACCCATCCCCCGGCATCACTTACCCGTCCGAGCCGTGTCCCGAGCGGTCCCGGCGCGAGCGACGTCCTCCAGGCGGTCCCGGCGGCGCTGCGTCCCGGAGGTGAGTTTCCGGCAGCAGTGCGGCATCTTCATTGGCAGCAGTGAGATCGCCATAAAGCGATCTCACTGCTGCCTCTGGGAGTTTCAAAACTGCAACTCCCAGCATGCCCAGACAGCCTTTGGCTTTCTGGGCATGCTGGGAGTTGTAGTTTTGCAACATCTGGAGGTCCTCAGTTTGGAGACCACTGTATAATGGTCTCCAATCTGTGCTCTTCCAGATGTTGCAAAACTACAAATCTCAGCATGCTCAGTCTGTCCAGGCATGCTGGGAGTTGTAGTTCTCTAACATCTGGAAGAGCACAGATTGGAGACCATTATACAGTGGTCTCCAAACTGTGGACCTCCAGATGTTGCAAAACTACAACTCCCAGCATTCCCAGACTGCCCAAGCATGCTGGAAGTTGTAGTTCGGGAACATCTGATCCTTCAGATATTGCCGAACTACAACTTCCAGCATGCCTGGGCAGTCTGGGCATGCTGGGAGTTGTAGTTTTGCAACAACTGGAGGCACACTAGTTGGGAAACATTGTCGGTTTCCTACCTCAGTGCCTCCAGCTGTTGCAATTGTTGCAAAACTATAACTCCCAGCATGCGCTGACAGATCATGCATGCTGGGAGTTGTAGTTTTGCAACAGCTGGAGGCACACTGGTTTGGAAACACTAAGTTTGGTTGCAAAACACTTGAAAGTTTATTACTTAACTTAGTGTTTCCAAACCAGTGTTCCTCCAGCTGTTGCAAAACTACAACTCCCAGCATGCACGGACAGCCAAAGGGCATGCTCGGAGTTGTAGTTTTGCAACAGCTGGATGTTTGCCCCCTCCCCCCAATGTGAATGTACAGGGTACACTCACATGGGCGGAGGTTTACAGTGAGTGCTGCAAGTTTGAGATGGCGCAAATTTTGCGCTGCAGCTCAAACTTCCAGCGGCAAACTTGCTGTGAACCTCTGCCCATGTGACTGTACCCTAAAAACACTACACTACACTAACACTAACCTAAAATAAAAAGTAAAAAACACTACATATACACATATCCCTACACAGCCCCCCCTCCCCAAAAAAATGAAAAACGTCTGGTACGCTACTGTTTCCAAAACCGAGCCTCCAGCTGTTGCAAAATAATAACTCCCAGTATTGCCGGACAGCCATTGACTGTCCAGGCATGCTGGGAGTTTTGCAACAGCTGGAGGCACCCTGTTTGGGAATCATTGGCATAGAATACCCCTAAGTCCACCCCTATGCAAATCCCTAATTCAGGCCTCAAATGCGCATGGCGCTCTCTCACTTTGGAGCCCTGTCGTATTTCAGGGCAACAGTTTTGGGACACATATAGGGTATCGCAGTACTCGGGAGAAATTGCCTTACAAATTTTGGGGGGCTTTTTCTTCTTTAACCCCTTATGAAAAGGTGAAGTTGGGGTCTACACCAGCATGTTAGTGTAAAAAAATAAATAGTTTACACTGATATGCTGGTGTTGCCCTATACTTTTCATTTTCACAAGAGGTAAAAGGGAAAAAAGACCCGCTAAATTTGTAATGCAATTTCTCCTGAGTACGGAGATACCCCATATGTGGGCGCAAAGTGCTCTGGGGGCGCACAACAAGGCCCAGAAAGGAGAGTGCACCATGTACATTTGAGGCGATTTGCACAGGGGTGGCTGATTGTTACAGCAGTTCTGACAAACGCAAAACAGTAAATATCCATATGTGACCCCATTTTGGAAACTACACCCCTCACGGAATGTAATAAGGGGTGCAGTGAGCATTTACACCCCACTGGTGTATGACAGATTTTTGGAACAGTGGTCTGTGAAAATGAAAAATAAAATTTTTGATTTGCACAGTCCACTGTTTCAAATATCTGTCAAACGCCAGTGGGGTGTAAATGCTCACTGCAGCCCTTATTAAATTCCATGAGGGGTATAGTTTCCAAAATGGGGTCACATGTGGGGCACCATAGGGGCTTCCTAAATGGGACATGCCCCCCCAAAAACCCTTTCAGAAAAACTCACTCTCCAAAATCCCATTGTCGCTCCTTCCCTTCTGAGCCCTCTACTGCGCCCGCCGAACACTTTACATACGCATATGAGGTATTTCCTTACTCGAGAGAAATTGGGTTACAAATTTTAGGGTGATTTCTCTCCTTTTACCCCTTGTAAAAATTCAAAAATTGGGTCTACAAGAAAATGCGAGTGTAAAAAATGAAGATTTAGAATTTTTTCCTTCACTTTGCTGCTATTCCTGTGAAACACTTAAAGGGTTAAAACTCTTACTGAATGTCATTTTGAATACTTTGGGGGGTGCAGTTTTTATAATGGGGTCATTTATGGGGTATTTCTAATATGAAGACCCTTAAAATCCACTTCCAACCTGAACTGGGCCCTGAAAAATTACGATTTTGAAAATCTTGAGAAAAATTGAAAAATTGCTGCGGAACTTTGAAGCCCTCTGGTGTCTTTCAAAAGTAAAAACTAAAAATTTTTTTTATGCAAACACAAAGTAGACATATTGTATATGTGAATCAATATGTAATTTATTTGGAATATCCATTTTCCTTTCAAGCAGAGACTTTCAAAGTTAGAAAAATGCTAAATTTTCAAAATTTTCATGAAATTTTTAGATTTTTTACCAAGAAAGGATGCAAATATCAGTGAAATTTTACCAATAACATAAAGTAGAATATGTCACGAAAAAACAATCTCGGAATCAGAATGATAAGTAAAAGCATTCCAGAGTTATTAATGTTTAAAGTGACAGTGGTCAGATTTTCAAAAAATGCCCAGGTCATGAAGGTGAAAATGGGCTGGGTCATGAAGGGGTTAATACACCGGCAGGTGTATAACGTGTGTTATAACCCTGAGTTTAGCACAGAGACTGAAAAAAAAGGTGGTATATGGTACGCTATTTACTTGTATGTAGGCCCTTTGCAATGATAAGGGCACTGTTAAGCGTATTTGTACACAGGAAAAACTTTTTTTTTCTTTCATACACCGGCAGGTGTATGACGTGTGGTATAACACTGAATTTAGCACAGAGACAGAAAAAAAAGGTAGTATATGGCAGGCTATTTGCTTGTATGTAGGCCCTTTGCAATGATGAGCAATGTTAAGCGTATTTGTATGCAGGAAAACCTTTTTTTTTCTTTAATACACCAGCAGGTGTATAACGTGTGGTATAACACTGAATTTAGTACAGAGACAGAAAAAAAGGTAGTATATGGCACGCTATTTGCTTGTATGTAGGCCCTTTGCAATGATAAGGGCACTGTTGAGTGTATTTGTACGCAGGAAATACTTTTTTTTTTCTTTCATACACCGGCAGGTGTATAACGTGTGGTATAACACTAAATTTAGCACAGAGACAAAAAAAAGGTAGTATATGGCACGCTATTTGCCCTGAATTTAGCACAGAGACAGAGTAACAGGTGGAAAATGTTAAAAAGGCACTAAAGTCCACACTAATATGACTTATTTCTGAACAGCAGCAGGACCCAACTGGGCAGCACCACAACATTTTTTTTTACAGGGATTAAACCCTAAATTGCACTCTGTCACACAATTGTGAGAATCAGATTTGTGGAGCAACAGAAAATACTCAATTGGGCTGAAAAAAGAGATTAGATGCTCCATACAGGTAAAACAGCTGTGAGATCTATGACGCAGGTGACTGCTATGCAGCACCTCTATGCCTGCTATATTGAGTAACGAGAATACGAGGTTTTGCTAGAATCGTTCTCGGTCAGAACTGCAGCAACACTGTGCCCTGTGTCTTTCCTTAATGCTGATGTCACCGCTACTCGTAGTGGTCGGATGCTGTATAATGCCGTTGTATGCGATCAGCACACAGACGTGCAGTCCCTTCCTTTCCCTATCTTGTGCATAGAAGAAATGACCAGAGGGAAGATGGCCGCCGATTATATAGGGCTGTTACATCACAGGGGTCAGTGAACACTGATAGGCTGCATCTCACATGTGATGCAGGGTCAGCCCGCCTACCTTCATTCCCGACGCTGTTTCCCGCCCTCCCATAATCCCCTGCCCCATGTACTCACATGTGGATCCGCCATCTTAGGTCTCCAATAGCCTGGAACGCTGTAAAATGGAGTTTAATGAAGCGATTCGCGCGATAGAATCACGGCGATATTCGTATTCGTTGCAAATCGAATTTTTCATGAAATTCGTAACAAATTCGGGTTCGTCAACTTTGATTCGCTCATCTCTAGCATTCACCCCCGTGTTCTAAAGGAATTAAGTAATGTAATAGACAGACCCCTATTTTTAATATTCAGGGACTCTATAGTGACATGGACTGTTCCCCAGGACTGGCGCATGGCAAATGTGGTGCCAATATTTTAGAAGGGGTCAAAAGGCGACCCTGGGAATTATAGACCTGTTAGTTTAACCTCGGTTGTATGTAAATTGTTTGAGGGTTTCCTAAGAGATGCTATTTTGGAATATCTTGATGAAAATGAATGTATGACTCCGTATCAGCATGAATTTATAAGGGATCGATCCTGTCAAACTAACCTGATCAGCTTTTATGAGGAGGTGAGCTCCAGACTGGACCAGGGGCAATCGCTGGATGTCGTATATCTAGATTTTTCCAAAGCATTTGATACGGTTCCACATAAAAGGTTGGTGCATAAAATGAGAAGTTTTGGGCTGGGGGAGAATGTGTGTAAGTGGGTAAGTAACTGGCTCAATGATAGGAAACAGAGGGTGGTTATTAATGGTACTTATTCTTTCTGGGTGACTGTTACTAGTGGGGTACCACAGGGGTCCGTCTTGGGTCCTATCCTATTTAAAGGAGTAGTCCAGTGGTGACTCAGTGGTTTACAACTTATCCCCTATCTTAAGGATAGGGGATAAGTTGCAGATCGCGGGGGGTCCGGCCCCTGGGGCCCCCCGTGATCTCCTGTACGGAGCACCGAAAGCCCGCGGGAAGGGGGCGTGTCGACCTCCGCACAAAGCGGCGGCCGACGCGCCCCCTCAATACAACTCTATGGCAGAGCCGAAGCGCTGCCTTCGGCAATCTCCGGCTCTGCCATTGAGATGTATTGAGGGGGCGTGTCGGCCGCCGCCTCGTGTGGGGGTCGACACCCGTTATCTCGCCGGAGAGCCGGGGCCCCGTACAGAGAGATCGCGGGGGGCCCCAGCGGTCGGACCCCCCGCGATCTCAAACTTATCCCCTATCCTTTGGATAGGGGATAAGTTTTTCACCACTGGACTACCCATTTAATATATTCATTAATGACCTTGTAGAGGGGTTGAATAGTAAAGTATCAATCTTTGCAGATGACACTAAACTCTGTAAAGCGTTAAACACTATAGAAGACAGTGCACTGTTACAAATGGATCTGGATAGGTTAGAGGTTTGGGCTGGCAAGTGGCAGATGAGGTTCAACACTGATAAATGTAAGGTAATGCACATGGGGAAGAAAAATCCGGGATGGGATTATGTATTAAATGGGAGAACACTTGGGACGACTGACATAGAAAAGGACTTAGGAGTCTTAGTTAACAGTAAATTTAGCTGTAGTGACCAGTGTCGGGCAGCTGCTGCCAAGGCTAATAAAATCATGGGGTGCATCAATAGGGGCATAGATGCCCACGACAAGGAAATTATTCTACCGCTGTACAAATCACTAGTCAGACCACACATAGAATACTGTGTACAGTACTGGGCACCAGTGTACAAGAAAGATATAGTGGAGCTGGAGAGGGTTCAAAGACGGGCAACCAGAGTAATATGGGGAATGGGAGGACTACAGTACCCAGAAAGATTATCAGAATTAGGGTTATTTAGTTTAGAAAAAAGAAGGCTTAGGGGAGACCTAATAACTATGTATAAATATATCAGGGGACAGTACAGAGATCTCTCCCATGATCTATTTATACCCAGGATTGTATCTATAACAAGGGGGCATCCTCTATGTCTAGAGGAAAGAAGGTTCCTACACCAGCACAGACAGGGGTTCTTAACTGTAAGAGCAGTGAGACTGTGGAATTCTCTCCCGGAGGAAGTGGTCATGGTGAACTCTGTAATAGAGTTCAAAAAGGGGCTGGATGCATTTTTGGAGAGTAATAACATTACTGGTTATGTATACTAGATTTATAGGGACAGAACGTTGATCCAGGGATTGCACCTGAAACGCGTCTGATCTGCTGGTTGCTTGTACTGCTTTTACCGTGAGTTCTAATAAAGTCTGTATTTCTACTTACCCACGCTGGATTACTTCTCTTTGTTTGGATCTGTGTGCACCTGGCTTGGTGCATATCCGTGTCGGGGGTACATTGGTGGAGCGAGCTGGATCATCTTGAACTACACTTACCGGAGCATTGTGACATCATGGCTCTGCCAACTCGTGACGTCACGGCCTGCCCCCTCAATACAAGTCTATAGTAGGGAGCGTGGTGGCCGTCACGCCCTCTCCCATAGACTTGCATTAAGGGAGCGGGCTGTGCAGTCACAAGGGGGTGGAGCCGTGACGGCCTCCGTATTGCCCATCATTACACACAGAGTGAGTTTGCTCTGTGCAGTGATGACAGTGTGATGCTGCAACCGAGATCCCGGGGGTTCCCAGTGGCAGGACCACCCGCAATCAGACATCTTATCGCCTATAATTTGTTTAGGGGATAAGATGTCTAGGGGCCGGAGTACCCCTTTAATGCTCCTCCTAAGGACCAAAAATTGCAATTCATGCTCTTTTCGTATCTTTTGTCTGTCCAACTTTATGTTGCTAGCTGCAAGAATCCATATTGCTCCCCGATGGGAACAGTTTCAATGTTTTTGTACGCATGAATGTTGTTGTACTTTTTGAAAAGCTTTCAGCTATCCGGGAGGACGGGGTGGAGGGATTTCAGAAGGTTTAGGAGCCCTGGCTGTCTTCATCATATTGTCCTGATCTTAGGTACACCATGGCCCTCATTTACTATTGCAAACCTGACATATTTTGTCAGGTTATGCAACAGATTCTGGCGCAATTTGCACCAGAATTGGAAAAAAAACAACTAACTCTCCCTTTTACTGAGAAAACCTGAAAAAGGTTTCCACAAAAAATGTGGTGGATTTCAGCTGAAGAAAACCCTACAGATCAGAGCATGTGTAAAAAAAAGAAAATGTAGGGAAAGTGGAAAATGTAGGGAAACCTTAGTAAATACAGTGGAAAAAAAATTGTAGGGAATTAAAACTCATGAAGAAACCTACACTCCACTCTTAGTAAATCATGGCCTATGGCCCTCATGACATGTTTTGTCGGGTTGTGCGCCAAAATCTGTCGCATTGCGCCAGAAATTCTGTCTGAGCCAGATTTTGCACCAGAATTTGTGCCAGAATTGAAACAACCCGACTAACTCTCCATTTTGCTAAGAAAACCCGAAAAAGGGGCGTGGCCGTTGGGGAAAGGAGGCGTGTCTCAGAAAAGCGGCGTGTTCCCGACATTTTCACAAAAACCCAACATATTTACTAAGGTTTCCACATAAAATGTGGTGGATTTGAGCTGAGGAAAACCAGACAGATCAGAGCATGTGTAAAGAAAGCAAAATGTAGGGAAAGTGGAAAATGTAGGGAAACCTTAATAAATATCATGGAAAATAAATTGTAGGGAATTAAAACCCACAAAGAAACCTACACTCCACTCTTAGTAAATGAGGGCCTGTGTCTTTATATTAGTATTTTATCCTGGGGGATTGTTTTTTCTACAGTTTTATACTAATCGGGCTTGTCTGGTTTGTTTAATTTATTCTTTACTATTACCGTATTTATCGGCGTATAACACGCATTTTTTTTGACTAAAATTTTAAGCCTAAAGTCTATTTGCGTGTTATACGCCGATAAGCCACTTCAGTTCAATGATTTAAAGCGGGCACTTTAAATCAATGAACTCCAGCCGCTTTTGCAGGTGCAGAGACCTGCTGTTGCTGCCGGCTTCTCTGCCCCTGCCTGTCCTGGGGTCTAGAGCCCTGCTGCCGCCGCTTCTCTCCCCCTGGTTATCGGCGCCGCTGCCACTTCTCTCCCCCTGGCTATCGATGCCCCATTGCCGGTGCCGATAGCCAGGCGAGAGAAGCAGCGCCGGCAATGGGGCAGCGGTGCCGATAGCCAGGGGGAGAGAAGGGGCAGCGGCACCCATTGCCAGCTCCGCTGCCCCATTGCCTCCCCCATCCCCGGTTGTATAGTTACCTGTTTCCCGGGGTCGGGTCCGCGCTGCTTCTGGCCTCCGGTGTGGCTTCCCCTGCGTCGTTGCAATGCGCTTCACGGCGCAATGACGAGTGACGTCACTCGTCATTGCGTCTCGCAGCGCATAGCAACGACGCAGCGGATGCCACACCGGAGGCCAGAAGCAGCGCGGACCCGATAGCCAGGGGGAGAGAAGGGGCAGCGGCAGCGATAAACAGGGGGAGAGTGGCGGCCGCAGCAGGCCTCTCTCCTCCTGCCTTTCCTGGGGGTTTCTGAGGGGTCAGAAACAGTGTATCGGGGTATACACATGCACACACACGCACCCTCATTTTACCAAGGATATTTGGGTAAAAAACTTTTTTTACCCAAATATCATTGGTAAAATGAGGGTGGTGTTATAGACAGGTGCGTGGTATACCCCGATAAATATGGTATATCTTTGTCTTTTTGAATGGGTTGCATCCCAGATATTGTCCTGTTTTATTACTGCAACTCTTAATAAACTTACTTGGTTTGTTACTCTAATAATAAAACCTTATCTTTATTCTGTAGGTCCATATGGTTACAAAAATACCCAACTTGTCAGTTATAATTTTTTTAAAGTAGTAAAATAAAATAAAACTACATGCATTAAAATTACTATTTTTAAATTGGCATCTTCTGACCCCTATAACTTTTTTATTTTTCCGCATATGGGACTATATGAGTGCTCATTTTTTTGTGCCGTGATTTGTAGTTTTTATTGTTATCATGTTTGTTTTTTTATGGGACTTTTTGATTGCTTTTTATAAATTGTTTATGGTATATGAAGTGACCAAAAATTATCAATTTTGGACTTTGTTTTTTTTTTGTACTTGTACAGTATCGACTGTGCAGTTTAACTAACCTTATATTTTAATAGTTTAGACATTTATGCATGTGGCAGTACCACATATGATTATTTTTTATTTATTTATTTTTACACTTTTTTTTTTTACACGTTATTATTTTTTTTTAGTCCCCATAGGGGGCTATACCATATAATCTTTCAATTGCATACACTGTTCAATGCTATGCATAGCATTGATCAGTGTTGTTGGTGATCTGCTGCTCCAGCCTGCTCCAGCCTAGGAGGCAGGTAAGGGCCCTCCCGCCGTCCACTCAGCTGATCGGGACATCGTTATTTTAACATGATGGTCCCGATCAACTCTACTGAGCTGCATGGATCATTAAACCCGCATTTTTGTCGCAACTTTTATCGCAGCGTTTAAAATGTTAATGACAGGCATCGGCCCGATTGGCGATTCCCTTGCATTAACCGTGGGTCCTGGCTGCTGATAGCAGTCGGCACGCACCAGGGTTACCCTTGGTCCTTAACCCCTTAACGATGCAGAACGTAAATGTACGTCCTGATGAGCTGATACTTAATGCACCAGGACGTACATTTACGTCCTGAACATAACCGCGTGCATCGGAGTGATGCCCGGATCATGCACAGCAGGTCCTGGCTGCTGATCGCAGCCAGGGACCCGCCGGTAATGGCGGACATCCCCGATCCCACGGATGTCCGCAATTAACCCCTCAGATGCCGTGATCAATACAGATCACAGCATCTGCAGCATCGCGGTCACTAAAATGAATGATCGGATCGCCCACAGCGCTGCCGCGGCGATCTGATCATCCAGCACGGCAGACGGAGGTCCCCTCACCTGCCTCCGCTGCCTTCCCGATAACACTGATCAGTGCTATGTCCTATACGTAGCACTGAACAGTATGAGCAATCGAATGATTGCTATAAATAGTCCCCTATGGGGACTATTACAGTGTAAAAATAAAAGTAAAAAAAGTAAAAAAAATAAAGTAAAAAAAATGTGAACAACCCCCTCCCCCAATAAAAATGTAAACTGTCCCATTTTCCCTATTTCACCCCCAAAAATTCTTAAAAAAATATTTTATAAACATATTTGGTATCGCCACATGCGTAAATATCTGAACTATTAAAGAAAAATGTTAATGATACTGTACGGTGAACTGCGTGAACGTTAAAAAAAAGTCCAAAATAGCTGCTTTTTTAGAACATTTTATTCCAATTTTTTTAAATTAAAAACGGCTCAAAAGTTTTATATAAGCAAATATGGTATCAAACAAAAGTACAGATTATGGCGCAAAAAATGAGTCCTCATACCGCTGCTTATACGGAAAAATGAAAAAGTTATAGGTCTTCAAAATAGGGGGGGTTTAAATGTACTAATTTGATTTAAAAGTTTGGGATTTTTTTAAGCACTACAGTAATAGAAAAGTACATTATCATGCATATCATTTTAATTTTATTGATCCAAACAATAAAGAACACATGTCATTTGTACCGTAAATTGTACAGCGTGAAAGCAAAACCTTCTAAAATTAGCCAAATTGTGGTTTTCTTTTTAATTTCCCCACACAAATAGTATTTTTTGGTTGTGCCATGCATTTTATGGTAAAGTGAGTGATGGCATTACAACGGACAACTGGTCGCACAAAAAACAAGCCCTCATACTAGTCTGTGGATGAAAATTTAAAAGAGTTATGATTTTTTGAAGTCGAGGTGGAAAAAACGAAAACGGTACTCCGGTGGTTAATTTTTTTGACTATATGGCATCTTCTTTGTAAGTTTAGTTTTTTTGCAATATACATGTGTTATATGTTTTGGCATTATGTGTGTGTTTTTCTTACCTGTTTGTTGGGCAGGAAGTTCTGTATTTCAGAGGGTTTTCTTTTACTGTTGTCCACAGATCTGAGTCTGTTGTGGACAAGATGTCACAGCTTTTTTTTTTTCTCTCTGTCTGCATGAGAAAAATAAGCCACGCCCCCTCATCTCATCCAGCCGAGTACACAGCTCCTCACTTCCCCTCCCCCCTGCTCTGTATTCTAAGGACGCAGGTCTGCACAGGAGAAGGACCTCACAGAGAAGATAAGTGTTATCTAAAGGGGAGGATGAGAAGGTGCACGGGCTGCAGGGGAATAAATCTCATACTGGGAATGATCTCTATGGGGAGATTTATCAAAACCTGCGCAGAGGAAAACTTGCCCTGTTGCCCATAGCAACCAATCAGATTGCTTCTTTCATTTTTCACAGGCCTTCAAAAAAATGAAAGCAGCAAGCTGATTGGTTGCTATGGGCAACCGGGCATGTTTTCCTCTGCACGGGTTTTGATAAATCTCCCTCTATATGTGAAGGGGGAGGGGGGGACTCCTGAATGACACATCCTGGGAGTTGTAGTCCCTGTTGTGTGTGTGTATGCTAGTGTTTACAAGCCAGTGTGCCTCCAGCTGTTGCAAAACTACAACTCCCAGCATGCCCTGACAGACTTTGGGCATGCTGGGAGTTGTAGATTTGCAACAGCTGGAGGCACACTGGTTGGGAAACACTGTTCTAGCCTATTCAGCACACACATCATGTTACACCAGTGTTTCCCAACCAGTGTGCCTCCAGCTGTTGCAAAACTACAACTCCTAGCATCCCCAAAGGCGGTCAGGGCATGCTGGGAGTTGTAGTTTTGCAACACCTGGAGGCACAATGGTTGGGAAACACTGGTGTATGCCCTACAGAGGTGTGGTGAACTACAACCCCCAGGAGACTACAGAGGCAGCATGCTGGTGTTATACCACAGACTGAAGACTCCTGAATGACACATGCTGGGAGTTGTAGTCCCTTTTGTGTGTATGACAGTGTATCCCAACCAAGGCTGATTATATTAGTGTGCTGTGTATAAGGGTGCTGATCCCTGAAAATAGTAGGATGGGTAAAGGGCTGAACAATCAAAAAAAAAAAAAGGAGCCACCCCAAACCAGCAAGGTATGTGGCATGCTGGGATTTGTAGTTTTCAGCACAGCAAGAAACAGGAAATAGAAGCAAAGATAGGAAAACAAAGTGGGGGGATAAAAAGACAACAAAGAACGGAAATAGAGTAGGCTAAAAAGAATAGAAATGAAACAAAACAAATAGGGTAAGTAAAAAACGGAAAAACACGTTGACCACCGGAGTACCCCTTTAAGGCCCAAATGGGCTGAGTCCTTAACCACTTAAGGACCTAGGGCGTATGGATACGCCTTGACGTCCTGGTACTTAAGGACCCAGGGCGTATCCATACGCCCGTGGGAATTTCGGTCCCCGCCGCGCGCCGGGCGGGGACCGGGCCGGGGTGACTGCTGATATCTATCAGCAGGCACCCCGTGCAAATGCCCAGGGGGGTCATCAGACCCCCCCACGTCGGCGATCGGCGCAAATCGCAAGTGAATTCACACTTGCGATTTGCGCCGATTCCGGGTCATACGGGTCTATTGTGACCCGGTGACCCGGAATAGAAGGGGGATCGCGGTTGTCCAAGACACCCACGATCCCCCTGTAGGCATAGGAGTGAGGTGGCAGGGTTGCCACCCCTCCTATCCCTGCTATTGGTCTGCTATTGATCGTCAGAGGCGACGACCAATAGCAGACCGGGGGCGGGGGGGTTAACTTTCGTTTTCCCCGTCCTGCCCTCCCACAATAGGCGGGGCAGAACGGGGAACCGAAGGGGACCGGGCGCCGACGTCCACTTACCCGTCCGGAGGCTGCGGCGACGTTGATCGGCGGGCGGCGTCACGTGCTTCTGAAGAGGACGGCTGCCGGGATCCTACGGAAGCCGGTAAGTAGATCTGGAGGGCTACAGTCTGAGACCGTGGTCTCTAACTGTAGCCCTCCAGATGTTGCAAAACTACAACTCCCAGCATGCCCAGACAGCTGTTTGGGCATGCTGGAATATGTAGTTTTGCAACAGCTGGAGGGCTGCAGTTTGAGACCACTATACAGTGGTCTCTAAACTATATCCCTCCAGATGTTGCAAAACTACAACTCCTAGCATGCCCACATAGCTGTTTGTTGTCTGGACATGCTGGGAGTTGTAGTTTTGCAACATCTGGAGGTCCACAGTTTGGAGATCACTGTGCAGTGGTCTAAAAACTGTAGCTCTCCAGATGTTGCAAAACTGCAATTCCCAGCATGCCCAGAAAGCAAACAGCTGTCTCGGCATGCTGGGAGTTGTAGTTGGGTACCTCCAGCTATTGCATAACTACATCTCCCAGCATGCCCTTCTGTTACTAGTACATGCTGGGAGTTGTAGTTTTGCAACAGCTGGAGGCACACTGGTTAGAAAATATTGAGTAAGGTAACAGAACCTAACTGAAGGTTTTCCAACCAGTGTGCCTCCAGCTGTTGCAAAACTACAACTCCCAGCATGCACGGTCTGTCAGTACATGCTGGGAGTTGTAGTTTTGAAACAGCTGGAGGTTTGCCCCCCTCCATGTGAACGTACAGGGTACATTCACATAGGCGGGTTTACAGTAAATTTCCTGCTTCAAGTTTGGGCTGCGTCAAATTTTTTGCCGCAGTGCAAACTCCTAGCGGGAAATTCACCGTAACCCGCCAGTGTGAATGTACCCTAAAAACACTACACTAACACCTAATAAAGAGTAAAACACTACATATACACCCCCTTACACAGTCCCCCCCCCCAATAAACAATTTAAAACGTCTTGTACGGCAGGGTTTCCAAAACGGAGCCTCCAGCTGTTGCAAAACAACAACTCCCAGCATTTCTGGACAGCCACTGACTGTCCAGGCATGCTGGGAGTTTAGCAACAGCTGGAGGCACCCTGTTTGGGAATCACTGGCGTAGAATACCCCTATGCAATCCCTAATTTAGTCCTCAAATGCGCATGGTGCTCTCTTACTTCGGAGCCCTGTCGTATTTCAAGGAAACAGTTTAGGGCCACATATGGGGTATCTCCGTACTCGGGAGAAATTACACTACAAATTTTGGGGGGCTTTTTTTTTCCTTTTACCGCTTGTGAAAAGGAAAAGTTGGGGGCTACACCAGCCTGTTAGTGTAAATTTTTTTTTATTTTTTTACACTAACATGCTGGTGTTGCCCCATACTTTTTATTTCCACAAGTGGTAAAAGGAAAAAAAGACCCCCAAAATTTGTAACGCAATTTCTCCTGAGTACAGAAATACCCCAGATGTGGGCGTAAAATGCTCTGCGGGCACACAACAAGGCTCAGGAGTGAGAGTGCACCATGTACATTTGAGGCCTAAATTGGTGATTTGCACGGGGGTGGCTGATTTTACAGCGGTTCTGACAAACGCAAAAAAAAATAATACCCACATGTGACCCCATTTTGGAAACTACACCCCTCACCGAACGTGACAAGGGGTATAGTGAGCCTGAACACCCCACAGGTGTTTGACGAATTTTCATTAAAGTTGGATGGAAAAATGAAAAAAATTATATTTTTTCACTAAAATGCTGGTGTTACCCTAAATTTTTCATTTTCACATCGGGAAATAGGAAAAAAGCCCCTCCAAATTTGTAAACCCATCTCTTCTGAGTAAGAACATACCCCATATGTGAATTTAAAGTGCTCTGCGGGCGAACTACAATGCTCAGAAGAGAAGGAGCGCCATTGGGATTTTGTAGAGAAAATTTGTCCGGCATTGAAGGCCACATGTGTTTACAAAGCCCCCATAGTGCCAGAACAATGGACCCCCGACACATGTGACCCCATTTTTGAAACTACACCCCTCACGTAATGTAATAAGGGGTACATTGAGAATTTACGCCCCACAGATGTCTGACAGATTTTTGGAACAGTGGTCCGTAAAAATGAAAAATAAACTTTTTCATTTGCACAGCCCACTGTTCCAAAGTCCTGTGGGGTGTAAATACTCACTGCACCCCTTATTAAATTCTGTGAGGGGTGTAGTTTCCAAAATGGGGTCACATGTGGGGGGTTCCACTGTTCTGGCACCACGGGGGGCTTTGTAAACGCACATGGCCCCTGACTACCATTCCAAACTAATTCTCTTTCCAAAAGCTCAATGGCGCTCCTCCTCTTCTGAGCATTGTAGTTCGCCAGCAGAGCATTTTACGTCCTAACATGGGGTATTTCCATACTCAGAAGAAATGGGGTTACACATTTTGGGGGTCATTTTCTCCTATTACCCCTTGTAAAAATGTAAAATTTTGGGGAAAAACTGCATTTTAGTAAAAAAAAAATAATTTTTCATTTACACATCCAAATTTAACGAAAAGTCGTCAAACACCTGTGGGGTGTTAAGGCTCAGCGGACCCCTTGTTACGTTCCTTGAGGGGTGTAGTTTCCAAAATAGTATGCCATGTGGGTATTTTTTGCTGTTCTGGCACCACAGGGGCTTCCTAAATGCGACATGCCCCCAAAAAACCATTTCAGCAAAAGTTGCTTTCAAAAAGCCAAATGTGACTCCTTCTCTTCTGAGCATTGTAGTTTGCCCGCAAAGCATTTTACATCCTAACATGGGGTATTTCCATACTCAGAAGAGATGGGGTTACAAATTTGGGGGGGCATTTTCTCCCATTACCCTTTGTAAAAATGGTAAATTTGGGGGAAAAACTGCACTTTAGTGAAAAAATTTTTTTTTCATTTACACATCCGACTTTAACGAAAAGTCGTCAAACACCTGTGGGGTGTTAAGGCTCACTGGACCCCTTGTTACGTGCCTTGAGGGGTCTAGTTTCCAAAATGGTATGCCATGTTGGGGTTTTCTGCTGTTCTGGCACCATAGGGGCTTCCTAAATGTGACATGCCCCTCAAAAACCATTTCAGCAAAATTCCCTCTCCAAAATCCTATTGTCGCTCCTTCCCTTCTGAGCCCTCTAGTGCACCCGCCGAACACTTGACATACACATATGAGGTATTTCCTTACTCGAGAGAAATTGGGTTACAAATTTTGGGGGGATTTTTCATCTATTACCCCTTGTAAAAATTCAAAAACTGGGTCTACAAGAACATGCGAGTGTAAAAAATGAAGATTTTGAATTTTCTCCTTCACTTTGCTGCTATTCCTGTGAAACACCTAAAGGGTTAACACACTTACTGAATGTCATTTTGAATACTTTGAGGGGTGCAGTTTTTATAATGGGGTCATTTGTGGGGCATTTCTAATATGAAGGACCTTCAAATCCACTTCAAAACTGAACTGGTCCCTGAAAAATTCTGATTTTGAAAATTTTGTGAAAAATTGGAAAATTGCTGCTGAACTTTGAAGCCCTCTGATGTCTTCCAAAAGTAAAAACATGTCAATTTTATGATGCAAACATAAAGTAGACATATTGTATATGTGAATCAATGTATAATTTATTTGGAATATCCATTTTCCTTACAAGCAGTGAGCTTCAAAGTAAAAAAAAATGCAAAATTTTCAATTTTTTCATCAAATTTTGGAATTTTTCACCAAGAAATGATGCAAGTATCGACAAAATTTTATCACTAACATAAAGTAGAATATGTCACGAAAAAACAATCTCGGAATCAGAATGAAAGGTAAAAGCATTCCAGAGTTATTAATGCTTAAAGTGACAGTGGTCAGATGTTCAAAAAATGGCCGGGTCCTTAAGGTATATTTGGGCTGGGTCCTTAAGGGGTTAAAGGGTATATCCAGGAAAAAACTGGAAAAAACTTTTTTTATATATCAACTGGCTCCAGAAAGTTAAACAGATTTGTAAATTACTTCTATTAAAAAATCTTAATCCTTTCAGTACTTATGAGCTTCTGAAGTTAAGGGTGTTCTTTTCTGTCTAAGTGCTCTCGGATGACACGTGTCTCGGTAACCACCCAGTTTAGAAGCAAATCCCCATAGCAAACCTCTTCTAAACTGGGCGGTTCCCGAGACACGTGTCATCAGAGAGCACTTAGACAGAAAAGAACAACCTTAACTTCAGAAGCTCATAAGTACGGAAAGGATTAAGATTTTTTAATATAAGTAATTTACAAATCTGTTTAACTTTCTGGTGCCAGTTGATATACAAAAAAAAGTTTTTTCCTGGAAAACCCCATTAAGGGGTTAAGCACCAAAGACCAAGGGCGTACCTGTGTTAAGGGGTTAATTTTTCCTAAAATTTACATTTATTTCAGGGAAAGGGAGTTTTTTCTAAATCTAAAAGGGCCTTTAGAATGAGTTTCATCACTGAAACTGAAGTTTATTATGTGAAAATTTGTAGGAGATTTGTGCTTTCTTTTTTGTAACCGTCATTGTTAAAAAAACAGGAAAAATGTCATTGTTTGCTATGGAAAATCATTTATAAATGAAAAAGTGGGCCATGTTTCTAGGGATGAATGCCAACAACCCAGTGTTGACTTACTTATTATCAAGCTTGTGGTTATTTAGTTTGGAGAAAAGACGTCTTTTGATCTTGATCTTAATGCACAAATATATGAATAAAGGGGGAGATTCATCAATATTGATGGACATTTATCAACGGGTTTAGTCAGGTTTTCTTTACTATAATTGTCGCAACTGCGACTACGTGTGTTTTCGTGCAACAATTTGCTTTAGTCGGGTATTTATCAACCAAGACAGTAGCAACTTTGCAAAAAAAAAGTCGCAACAAGGTTAAAAATTTACTAAATCTATTCCAGCTCAAACATGGAGCAGAAAAAGCTACTACCAAAGTAAAAAAGGAAAAATTGCTTACGTGAAAGAAAATTATCAACAGGTTGAAACCAGTTGATAAATAAGTCACACATAAGCAAAAAAAAAGCAAGGAAAAATTACTAAAAAAAAGAATACATAAGCAAACATTGATAAATGTCCCTCATTGTCTGTGAGAAGCAGCTTTTTATGCAGTTTTTTTTTTGCATTCTTTGCGCCGCGCCGTGCATAGCAACGGTGCAGGGGACGCACACCGGAGGCCTGCAGCAGCCGGATCCAACCCAGGTAATTATGCCACCGGGGATGGGGGGAGGCAACGGGGCAGCGGCACCGGCAATGGGTGCCGCTGCCCCTTCTCTCCCCCTGGCTGTCGGTGCCGCTTCTCTCCCCCTGGCTATCGGCACCAGCAATGGGGCGCCGGCACTGATAGTCAGGGGGACAGAACGGGCAGCGGTGCCGATAGCCAGGGGGAGAGAAGGGCCGGCAGCAGGGCTCTAGACCCCAGGAAAGGCAGGGGGAGAGAAGCGGGCAGCGACGGCCTCTCTCCCCCTGCCTTTCCTGGGGGTGTATCGGGGTATACACGCGCACACACGCACCCTAATTTTACCATGGATATTTGTGTAAAAAACTTTTTTTACCCAAATATCCTTGGTAAAATGAGGGTGCGTGTTATAGGCCGGTGTGTGGTATACCCCGATAAATACGGTATATCCCAAACTCTATATTTTAACTGTAAAAGTTGGGGGTCGTCTAATATGCCCAGTCATCTTATACGCCGGCATATACAGTAGATATTTCAACCACACGTTGCTATTTATAGGACCTATAAAAAAATGAAAACTTTGAAGTAATAAAAAAACAACAAAAAAGGGTGTGGCTTTTTACATGGAAAATTAGACTCAATTCGAAAAGCTGCGGCCAGGTGGAGATATTAAAGCAAAACTGTTCTTTAACAAAAATGTGGATTTGGAAATTAGAAAGAAAAAAGATTTTTTACATTTAATTTGGAACAATTTAGTAAATGTAAAGCAGCGCATTAATAAAGTCATGACCCCCGCAGGCGCTTGCATATATATATATATATATATATATACATATACACCCCCGCTGGCGCATTAATAAAGTTATTACACCCACCAGCGCATTAATAAAGTAATGACCCCCGCCGGCGCATTAATAAAAATATGACCCCCGCCAGCGCATTACTAAAAATATGACCCCCGCCAGCGCATTTATATGTATATATCTATACCCCCCGCCAGCGCCTAATGTGACCCCGCTGGCTTAATTTTCCATTGCAGTGATATATGTGAATGATATCAGAATGCATCCAGCAGTAGCCGGCCAGACAGTGGCATCTCCAGCATTTAAATTTAGGGGGGGGGGGCACATGGGTAACCGGTGACAAAAGTAGGGGGGTAATTTTAAAAGGTGTGTTTGTGTGTGTGTGTATGTGTATATATATATATATATATATATATATATATATATATATATATATACACAGGGGCGTAGCTAGAAATCACAGGGCACCAATGCAAAAATTGCTCTGGGCCCCCCAACCCCCCACTTTCCAGATAACCCCCTTACCCGGCCTCGGCTGTCACATATCAGTGACTACAGCCAGTGCCGATACACAATGATATCATTAACTTACAGGCAGGGCCAGACTGGGACCAAAAATAGGTCTAGGCATTTTAGAATAAGCAACCTTTTTTGGTGGAGGTCCGACTGCTGGGACCCTGACCGATCACCTTGGTTTAAGTAGCTCTCCAGCTGTTGCAAAGCTACAATTCCTATCATGTCTGGAGAGCCTCAGGTATGATGGGAGTTGTAGTTTTGTAACAGCTGGAGAGCTGCAGATTGAGGTACAGTTTCACCCATCATCACTGCGGAACTTACAAGTGACTCCACCTCTGATGGGACAGTCAGGAGAATACACAGTGATATGAATGACCTGAATGACGTCTTCTCTGTTTTCTCTCTTTTTCTTTTCCATGTGGTCCAGATGCCATGTCTTCTTTCATCTTCTATGTAAAGTATGACGTCCGCACATTGGTTCCTCACTTTGTCAGCAGATACCTATTCTCTGTATGAAGACAATAGTCATTATAACCCTGCTAAATACCGTACCCGCTGATTATAATACTGCCATACACTGTTCCCTCTGAAAAAAATACTGCCACACACAGTATCCTCTGAATAATATACTGCCACCCACTGTACCCCCTGAATATAATACTAACACACTGTACCCCCTGAATATAATACAGACACACACTGTACCCCCTGAATATAATACTGACACACACTGTACCCCATGAATGTAACCCTACCAGAAAATGTGCTCCCTGAATGTAATACTCTCATACACTGTGCTCCCTGAATATAATACTGCCACCCACTGTACCTCCTGAATATAATATTGCCACACACTGTACCCCCTGAATACTGGCACACACTGTACCCTCTGAATAAAATAGTGCTACACACTGTACCATCTGAATAAAATACTGCTTCACACTGTACCCTCTGAATATAATGCTACCACACACTGCACCCTCTGGACATACTACCACACTGCACCCTCTGAATATAATACTACCACACAGTGCACACTCTGAATATAATCCTACCACACCCAGTGCACTCTGAATATAGTACTACGACACACCATGCCATCTGAATACAATACTACCACACACTATGCCATGGGTTTGATGACCTATATTGAGGCCTGGACTTCTGCAAAACAGAAGACTAAATATTTTTGAAATATGCTAAAGGGAGCCTTAGGGTATGTTCACACTGCAGAATTTCTGCAATTCCGCAGAAATTCTATTCAGCAAAGCTTCTGGTGGAATTTGGGCATAATTTTGGCAGAATTTCTGTGTTCTCAGAACATAGAATGTTGCCAAAATTCAAGCCCCACTGACTTTAATGGGATTCCGCTGTGGAATTCTGCAAAATAAGACTAATCTTATATTTTTTGTCCGCAGAAATTTTGCTGTCTGAATGGGACAGCAGAATCCCATTAAAGTCAATGGGCAGAAAATGATGGTGGAGTTTCCAGTGGAAATTTTGCCGTATGAACATACCATTATACACACACATGCACTCTCATGAACACTGTATACACACACATGCACTCCCATTAACACTGTATACACACATGTACTCCCATAACACTGTATACACACATGTACTCCCATAACACTATATACACATACATGCACTCCCATAACACTGTATACACATACATGCACTCCCATAACACTGTATACACACACATGTACTCCCATAACACTGTATACACACACACACACATACACTCCCATAACACTGTATACACACACATGTACTCCCATAACACTGTATACACACACATACACTCCCATAACACTGTATACACACACATGTACTCCCATAACACTGTATACACACATGTACTCCCATAACACTGTATACACACACATGCTCTCCCTTAACACTGTATATACACACATACACTCCCATAACACTGTAAATACACACATACACTCCCATAACACTGTATACACACATACACTCCCATAACACTGTATACACACACATACACTCCCATAACACTTTATACACACATGTACTCCCATAACACTGTATACACACACATACACTCCCATAACACTGTATACACACATACACTACCATAACACTGTATATACACACATGCCCTTTCATTAACACTACACTAACCTCATTCAGACATTCCTCTGACTTTGTCCTCATCCCTGGATGGTCACAGAGTGGTAAATAGCAGATAACACAGCTGAGAGGAGGGGGGCACAGGACTGGCACAGGCAGCATTCAGGCACATCTTCATGACCTGCTGTTTGACCTCTTCAGGCTGCCGTGCCATGAATCGCCTCCTCCTCCTCCAGACCCAACGGCAGAAGGAACCTGAAGAGAAGAGATGTGGAGCCCGCAGTATAATGGTACATGTCCTAGGTGGCAGGGCTCCCCATTTATTTTAAATTGGGGGGCACAAGGGGGGCACGGCCTTGATCTAGGGGGGCATGGCCCCCTCTGCCCCCCCCCCTAGTGACGCCACTGCGACCAGATGATCCTGATAGATACTCTATTCATTCATAGAGCAGTGGCTGCATATGTATAGATGTGCTGGGGGGGGGGGGGGCAGATATATAGCGTTATCTGCCCCCCACAGCGCTTCTATATACTCCGTCTGGAGAAGAAAAGGTTTAGTCTAAAGGGGCGACACGCCTTCTTTACCGTGAGGACTGTGAATTTATGGAACGGTCTACCTCAGGAACTGGTCACAGCAGGAACAATTAACAGCTTTAAAACAGGGTTAGATACATTCCTGGAACTAAATAACATTAATGCTTATGCAGAATTATAAAACTACATCCCTTTCCCTTATCCCCTTACACCCTTCCCTTCAATTCCCTGGTTGGACTTGATGGACGTATGTCTTTTTTCAACCATACTAACTATGTAACTATGTAACTATATGCAGCCGCCGCTCTATGAATGAATAGTATATCTATCAGCATCACTCGTCACACATCCAGCAGCCGCCCGTCCATATCCTGATAGATATACTATTCATTCATAGAGCGGTGGCTGCATATGTATATAGAAGCGCTGTGGGGGGGGGGCAGATAACGCTATATGCCTGCCCCCCCCAGCACATCTATATACATATGCAGCCGCCGCTCTACGAATGAATAGTATATTTATCAGGATCATCTGGCAAGGCGGCTGCTGGATGCGCTGCTGGCAGATATACATGTTACATATAGCGCTGCACGGTAAAATTAAGACAAATGCGCTATATGTGACAAGTATATCTGTCAGCAGCGCATCCAGCAGCCGCCTGGCCGATGAGGAGGTATATATATATATATATATATATATATATATATATATCTAAAAGCGCCTGCAGGGGTCATTACTTTATTAATGCGCAGGGGGGTATATTTTTATAATGAGCTGGGGGGGCTAGATATATAGCGCTATATATCTTGCCCCCCGACACTTTCAATATACATATGTCATGTCCCCTCACATCGTTCATTTTTAAATCTCCTGCTGGGATCCCCGATTGGCTCCTCAGTACTGACCATTCAGGGATCCCAGCGGGGAATTTTAAAATGAAAATAAAAAATACATCGTGGGGGGGCGTGGCTTTGGCGCGCTGGTGACTGGCCGCATGTGCTGAGGGCTCCTGCTAAGGCCGACTTTTAGGTGCCTTTTTCCGGGCTATGGGAGGCAGGAAAAAGAATAAAAAGAACCCTAAGAAGTCCCCCGAGGTGATGAGCGGCACGATCGCAACATTTTTCCCAGCTAAGACGCCGGCAGGGCCCTCATCCCCTGCTGCACCGGAACTACGCGGCACGGACCTCACTGCAGAGAAAGGCCCGTCCCTGCACCGCTGCTCTGCTCACCTGCTGGAGACACCGCTGGACATCCCGGAGAGCCCCGCTGCTGATCCCCGACCTGCTGAGGTAGCAAGTGAGGTACAAAAGGCGGGCAGCTTCCCCAATCCCTCTGATCCCCGGGTGGATAGCGGTAGAAGTGTAATGGCGGCGCGGTCCCCACGTGGCCTGGACTCCCTCTCCCCATCCCGGCCGCAAGCACATTCGCTAGGGACACCTAATCAAGAGGCAGTTCGCCTTACCTCTGTCCCCGACTCTCCCTCCATCCAAGTGGTCCGGGCTGTGCAACAAGTTCAGGCAGAGGTTGCTGGCGGTGCTGCTGCTCGTTGTCCTGTTTCCTCACCCTCCAGAAACGAGCCGCCTAACCATGGTGGCGCTTCACAGTCTGCCTCCCCTACTAAGCAGGGTACTGACTCTCCTCTCCACTCAGTGACCGGCTATAAGATGTACAGAGATGCTGTTTGCTCTGAGGGTCACCTAGCACGAAGTCCAGCTACCCCTGCATCCTTGGAGTTGGATACTGACTCACAGCATAAGTTTGTTGTTAAAGCTGGCTCCCTAAAACAGATCAGGGGACAGGTGACAATTGATGACTGGAAGGGACCCACTGTCTCACCCTCACCTGCCCTGACTGATACCTGGACCCATGTTGACTATCCTCAGCTGACGCACAAGAATACGAGCCAGGTCCATACCTTTGACCCCTCCATGGACTCTGTAGCTGCAACTCGGAGACAAGCGGTCCATCCATCCATCCCTGCACCCTGTACTTCTCCTGCACAATGTGATACTTCTTCTCAACCTTCTTCAGCGCAGAAGTCCCCCACTCTCAACTTGGCCTCACCAATACAACAGGTACCAGGACCCCCTCCTAGAGACGTGCTGGACTGGGCCTCTGAAATGGAATATACTGACTCAAAATTAGACGGAGGATCTTGTGACTCATCGGATGATACGGATACTCCTGACTACTGGGGGGCTAGCCCGCCTGCTAAAAAGAAGTTGTTTAAGACACCGTCTAAATTAGCTGCGTCTCGGTCCTGCAAATCTGACTGTTCCTCCTCGGATGACTCCCAGCGGAGCACAATAACAGGCACCAATACTCCCGCGTACCGAGTGCCCAGACAGACCTTACCCACTCTACTCCCACCGACCCAGCTTCCCATAGCTCCCTCTTTGCCGACACCTGAAATGGCGGTTAAAACTCTGGACAGCCATCCCGAGCTCCGAGCCTTGTTGGCACTGCTTCCCACCAAGAACGACATGATTTCCTTAGCCTCTGAATTGAAATCTGCGTGGCAGTCAGATCTTCAACCAGTTAAGGACGATGTCGCCACCCTACAGACAAAAGTACAATTACTAGAAGATTTTCAGTCCTCAGTGTCTTCACAAATTAAATCCTTGCAAGAGTCTACCAAATGCCTGTCCCTGCATCAGGTGGCCACTGTTGAACATCTGGATGATATAGACAATCGAAACCGTAGAAACAATATACGGATAAAGGGCTTACCAGAAACGGTACACCCGAATGACCTGGCGAGTGTGCTACAAAAGTTGTTTAACGAAATTTTACAGAAACCTCCTGACTCTAAAATTGAATTGGACAGAGCGCACCGGGCCCTTAAAGCAAAGAACCCGGACCCTAGCAAACCTAGGGATGTCATTTGCCGAGTGCACCACTTTATCCAAAAGGATGAAATTATGAGACAGGCTCGCACTATCAAAACATTAACCTACAATGGAGCTAAGATTCAAGTATTCCCTGACCTTTCACTACGCACCCTTCGCTTGAGAGCTGCTCTTAAACCTCTCTTGTCAATGCTCCAAAATGCCAAGATCCTATATAAATGGGGATACCCCTTTTCTTTGACCGCGAGACATGGCTCTACCATGGCGACTCTCCGTCGCCCCGAGGACCTACCACAGTTCTTACACACCTTTCGCCTTCCTTCAATTAACCTACCAGATTGGGACAGTGCATTCCAATTTACTACGCCAAAGGTTCAGGATTCTCGTCACTCTACACCCATTAAGAAGTCAAGTGGACTGTCGGCTGTTCCTCTTCCGCAACGTCAGAAAAGAAAGACATGAAGACTCCCTGACCGACAGATGATGTTCTCTTTGCCGACCCAAGGGACCCAGACCGTGAGCCGCTGGCTACCGGGTCCCGTTGTGGACGTTGCAGTCATGTCCTTATAAGTATACTGTTTACTAATTTTCCGTTTTATGCTGTGTTTTCATCTGACTACTGCAATGTTCGTCTGGTGTTGCCTATTCCTATTGTGGTTTTTCGCCCATCCCCTCCCTCTCTGACTCTCTTCTTGCTACCTCTCCACCCATCGATTGTTTGCCTCCCACTCATTAGATTTCATAGGGCATTGCGCCCGCCTTATACATGATTGCCCGTGCTCCGTAGTGCCCCTCGCCCTGGCTCTAGGGGTGAGGTGCCTCATTGCTTAACTAGTGATCTTGGCCATACTCCACCCTGTCCTGAAGTAATGGTTTCTAGTCAAGCGTATGTGGCTCCTAGCCATCGCCCCTTCTGTGATCCCCCCACTAGGTCGATAGTCAGGCTGGCTCTGGCTGTCATCCTGGCCCTTATGGCCACTCTCTTTAGTCCCTATGCTTTCGTGTCTGTGCGCCAGCTCTCTGTGTCTTCTCCTTTTTTCACCCCCTTTCCCCTTTTATCTCTTGGTTCGAATAGGTCAGAATATCCGCTCAACGCAATACCTTGTGGGACGGTCGACTGGAAGCTCCCTGGGCATCCTGGTGAGTATTTCATTACACCCTCACTTCATCATGGCAGTTGACATCAAAGTAGCATCATATAACGTGAAGGGGCTTAATACTCCTGAGAAGAGGGCGCAGACCCTTTCTTCGTTCCATAAACAGAAAACCCACATCCTAGCACTACAAGAGACACACTTCAAAACGGGCCATCTTCCTGTGCTTAATACCAGATACTACTCCCAATGGTTCCATAGTACCAACCCGGAAGCCAGGACGAAAGGGGTCTCGATAGCGATCCACCGGTCTTTACCATTGACTGTTTCCTCTACTCTCTTAGACCCAAACGGTAGATATGTCATCCTTAATTGTACGAATGCAGATAAAAATTTCACTCTAGCCTCCATTTATGCCCCCAACCACTCTCAAATACCCTTCCTGATCAGCACACTTAAAACCCTAGAGACCTTTGCCACCGGTAGTATTATCCTCTGTGGAGATCTAAATGTACCATTGTTTCCGTTCTCAGACACATCCACAGGTCACTCGACGATTTCCCATAGTAAGCTCAGAGCTTTGAGACATAAGTTGTATTCCCTACAACTACATGATATATGGCGCACGAGGTACCCACAGGGAAGAGATTACACGTTCTACTCACACCCTAGAAACACCTATAGCCGAATTGACTATATATTCTTCTCCCACCATCTTCTGACAGCAGTTTCTTCGGCTGAGATTGGTGTTGTTACCCTTTCAGATCATGCCCCGGTGTATTGCACGTTTTCCGTCTCCGCTTTCACTAAACCCCATGCTTCATGGAAGCTGAACGAATCCCTACTTCTGGACGCCCTCTGCCTCCAGGAACTAGGGACACAATCTCTCAATTTTAAAGTGATCACGTCTCTGATCCTACATCCCAAGCCATGAAATGGGACGCCTTAAAGTGTGTCCTACGAGGTGTGCTGATGAAGCATGGGGCTAGACTGAAAAAGGAAGCCTCTACCAAATTCCGATCTCTAACACACACCTTACACACCCTAGAGACCCAACATAAACAGTCACAACAGGAGAGGATATATAGAGACATAATCAGAGTGTGCCACGACCTTCTAGAACTTATGAATTTCAAACACCGTTATTATAAACAACTTACTGGGAAAACTTTCTACGAGTAGAGTAACAAGGCGGGTCGCCTATTAGCCTCTGCCCTTAAGGTAAAACGCTCTTCCACTTATATTCCAGCGATTCGTACTACCGCGGGCTCTACCTCCTACCTCACCCCAGACATACTTGACGCTTTCCATAAGTACTACACCGACCTCTACAACTTACCAAAACCCACGACCCTCTCCGTACTAACTCCGAACGCACCCTCTCTGCAGCAGTATATCTCCTCCACAGCTCTGCCCGAGCTGTCACAGGATGCTGTTTGGACATTAGAGGCCCCTTTTACTCCGGAGGAGTTTGACTCAGCGATAAAGGCCTTGCCGTCGGGTAAAAGCCCAGGCCCCGATGGCTTTACGGGTAAATTCTATAAATTACTCAAACCCGAATTGCTTGGTCCCCTTCTTCGGACACTAAACTCGGTCTCTCCGGCTACCCCTCTCCGTCCCTCGTTCATGACTGCATACGTTACGGTGATACCTAAGGAAGGCAAAGACCCCCTTTTATGCCCCAGCTATAGGCCCATTTCCCTCATCAATGTGGATGCAAAACTATTTTCCAAGCTGATAGCGAACAGACTAGCTATCCATATGACCTCTCTAATCCATCCGGACCAAGTGGGCTTTGTCCGCGGACGTGAGGCTAGAGACAATACGCTGCGAGCATTCCCTTTAATACACCATGCTCAGAAACGTAACATCCCCTTGTTGCTGTTGTCTCTGGACGCGGAGAAGGCCTTTGACCGGGTGGATTGGGAGTTTTTGAGAGCATCTCTTTCTCAAATTGGTATGGGAGAGCAGATGTTGACCCGAATCATGGCATTATATACCGATCCCAAGGCACGTATACGCTTAAACGGTCAACTGTCACCCCCTTTTACCATTTGTAATGGCACGAGACAGGGATGCCCCCTGTCCCCGTTACTATATGTTCTGTGTATGGAGCATCTCCTGACAGACATTAGACAAAATCCGGACATCAGGGGGCTATCGGTGCCTCCGGGCCATTGCAAATGTTCGGCTTTCGCAGACGACCTACTTCTGTTCCTTACCTCCCCTCATATGTCCCTACCTTCACTCCTGGCCACGGTTAAAAGATTCACTAACTACAGCAATTACAAGCTCAATGCTTCTAAATGTGAAGCGCTGAATATCAACATCCCGTGTACAACTCTCCAGTCTCTCAGGGAGTCCTACCCATTCAAATGGCAATCGAAGTCGTTGAAATACTTGGGTGTCAATGTCCCCTCAGACCTTGCAGACACGTACCGTGTTAATTTCCCCCCTCTTTTGCAGACTTTGCGCGCAGACATGGCCAGGTGGGATCGCGTCGATATCTCATGGTTGGGCAGGATTAATGTATTCAAAATGAATGTTCTTCCTCGCCTTCTATATTTGTTCTCCTGCACACCGGTACTCCTACCACGATCCGTTTTCCGTGAGATTTCCGCTATCCAGTCAGGTTTTGTGTGGGCGCACCGACATCCTAGACTAGCGCGACACGTTCTGATTAGACGTAAGAGAGAAGGTGGACTGGCCCTACCCGACTTCACCTCCTATTACCTGGCAACAGTACTATCCAGAGAATTAGACGGGTTCCATCAAAGGAAGGAGAAACAGTGGGTGACGCTCGAACTTCTGTCCTCGAACATAGATGTTAGGACTGTTCTTTGGCTCCCTAGAAATACTTGGCCTTCAAATGTACTATCGGACGTGCCCCCAGTTACCAGAACAGTGCTGCAGGCTCGGAGAACTTACATGTCACGCATGTCCTTGTGTTCTCCCGCAGGTCCTCTTACCCCTCTTTTTGGGAACTCTGAGTTCCCCCCTGCTATCTCCACGTTACTGTATTTGTCTCTCCGTAGAAAGGACTCACCTATGTTTAAGGACCTGCTGACACATGGGGGATTAAAGTCTCTATCAGATATTGTTGGTGACACGCCCCTCACTACGACACATGCATTCCAATATCTACAACTGAAACACTTTTATGAGACCAATAGGGCCCGCCTGGACTTACATCGCAACCTCACACCCTTTGAGAGACTCTGTGTATCGAACTCCCCCACAGCCAGACCGGTTAGCTCCTTATATGCTCAACTTCTAGACGAAGCCACGACAGACCCCATTCCATTCTGCACTGCCTGGGAGAGGGAACTGCAATGTACAATTAGTGCTGAGGAGTGGGGGAAAGCATTCTTGTGGTGCCACCGCTCGTCCACGTCATGCAAGGCACATGAGCTTAACTATAAGATCTTGGCGAGATGGTACAGAGTCCCTTCGCTGCTAGCTCGCATGTACTCAAATGTCTCTGACGTGTGCTGGAGGTGTGGACGAGCGGGAGGCACCATGACTCATATCTGGGTGGACTGCCCAGTCATCCAACCGTTTTGGGCCCAGGTACTGGGTATTATGTCCAAATTGATATCCTCCCCCATCCCTGTGTCTCCCAGGCTGCTCCTCCTTTCGATTGTCCCGCTCGAGGTCCCGAAACAATCAGCCCGCCTGCTTCACTTTCTGGTACTGGCTGCTCGTACCGTGATTCCGCGGCTATGGAAGTCATCGGCTTCACCCTCAGTCTCGTCCTGGCTCCGGGAGATATCGCACCTGAGTAGAATGGAGGAGCTCTTGGCAGACTCCAGGGACCAATTAGATAGATTTAATGCCACTTGGGGGCCCTGGATCAACTTCATATCCTCCCCTGAATTTACAACACTCCACATAATTAACTCCACACGTTTAATAAGCCCTCACGTTTCTGATCGCCCATACTCCTACTGACTTCCATGAACTGGATGCCCAGGGACTCCGGGACCCGATAAGTCACGCAAGGTATCTCTTCTATCACTACTGACCTCTACCTTCCCTATACCCTCACTCTACCTGCTTTACTATCCCTCTTTCCTCCTCTACCACTTACGTATCACTCCCATTTTCTACGTTCGGTGTCACGTTTACTTGCCGTGTAGTAACACTTAAGCTCTGCTTGTTTTGGCAAGGACTCCCTTCCCTCCTTTTTTATAACAATTGTTATGTTGTCTCTTTCTGTCTGGATGTATTTGCCTCGTATGAGACACTCCATTGATAAGTTGCACTACTTTCCTCTTTTGATTTTTATGCCCCCTTGTCTGCTTTCATGACAGGTACTCGAGCCACGGCTACGCAAACACTAATCTGCATTATCAGTCCACTCCCTGTTATGTGTTCAGACTATGGAGGCCTTAGGGGATTGTGTTAATGTAGGCTCCTGTATAGACACTGTACTATGTGATGCCTGTGTTCTGTGCTTTCATTCAGTGATACTCTCTTTTTTGATTACTGTTACTTACTGTAAAACCTTTAATAAAGTTTACTTTGAAAAAAAAATAAATACATCGTGATCGCAGGGTTGCGGACCATGCCGTCCGCTCCTCTGCTTAATAACTTCTGATCGGATCGGGTCTCAGAAGTGAGACCCAGTGCAATCAATCCCTCAGCCCCTGTACTACAACCCCCATCATGGAACAGAGTCTGATCCATGATAGGGGTTGTAGTACAAACACTAATGTAACCTCCCCAGCCACCGGCAGACTCCCGCAGCCAGGGAATTACTACTTCCATCATGGAAACAAGTCTTTTCCACGATGGGAGTAGTAGTAGTCCCGGCTGTGGGTGTCTGTAGGCAGAGGTGTACGGCCATACCACAGGTCTTAATAACTAGGGACTAAACTGTAGGAGGATTCTGCCGACATTTTCAAAAGGTTGCCTCTACCCTGGTCTATATTTGCGCAGTTTTTGAATGATATGCGCCGATTAATGCGCTTTATTTAAAAAGACGCATATAGTAAATGTCTTGTAGTACAAACACTAATGTAATCTCCCCAGCCACCGGCAGACTCCCGCAGCCAGGGAATTACTACTCCCATCATGGAAACAAGTCTTTTCCACGATGGGAGTAGTAGTAGTCCCGGCTGTGGGAGTCTGTAGGCAGAGGTGTACGGCCATACCACAGGTCTTAATAGCAAGGGACTAAACTGTAGGAGGATTCTGCCGACATTTTCAAAAGGTTGCCTCTACCCTGGTCTATATTTGCGCATTTTTTTGAATGATATGCGCCGATTAATGCGCTTTATTTAAAAAGGCGCATATAGTAAATATCTTCCATTGCCTATGTCAAAACAGAATTCTGCTTCTCACAGTCATTTTTTGTAAAATGGCATATATGAAAAAGGCAAAAAAAAAATTGGGCAAATAGCAAAAAAATGCGCAACAATGCGCCTTTTTACAGCAAAAAAAAAAAAAAAAAAAAAAGAAAAGTCGGGAACAGCTTGATAAATCTCCCCCAAAGAATACAGAGATCTTTTTAGTGATTTTTTTTTTAACCTAGGCTGGTAACCTTGGGGGCTTTCTCTACATTCAGAGGAAAGAAAGTTTCACCAGCATCACATACACAGATTCTTTACTGTAAGAGCAGTGAGACTATGGAACTCTCTGCCACATGATAATGTGGTATCTGACTCAATAAAAGTTCAAGAGGGGCCTGGATGTTTTTCTAGAAAAATATAATATTACAGGTTATAGATGCTAGATTTATGGGGATAGAACGTTGATCCAGGAATTTATTCTGATTACCATATTGGAGTTGGGAAGGAATTTTTTAAATCTGTTATGGGGTAATTGGCATCAGCCTCATGGCGGGGGGGTGGGGGGTGGGGGGGGGGGTTGCCTTCCTCCAGATCAACACAGCAGGGTATTAGGTCGATCGTGATGGACTTCTTTCTTTTCAACCTTACAAACTATGTAACTATGCAATGCAATTTATAAAATAAAAGCAGAGACTATTTCCTGATTATTTTTCACTAGCTTTTTTTTTTAAGTTTACCTCCTACAAGACAATTCGGGAGTGAACAAAAATATATGAAGCACAGAGAGTGAAACAATACAATTGTGGGTAGTAACAGCATGTACAAAGTATTTTATTTTTTATTGTGAGATAGGGAGGGGATCAGCTTAAGCAAAGTCATGTTATACAAAAAGTACAAAATTTGCAGCACATAGCGAACTGATGCATATTTTTACCAGCTGACACAAATTAGACACTTCAAAACACCTCAAATACACTTTTGTTTTAAATCAAACACAGCTTTTATGATATAGTTTTGGGTGACAAACCACTGCCACAAAGTGCGCTGCAAGCTTTGCAATTTGTAATCAACTTATCAAGGTGATTTCTTTATCAAATATAATAATCTCTTATTTTATTCATGCAGTGTTTTGTCACAAACTAGTTATTCTAACCAAACTAGTTATTCTAAAAAATTCCCTAAAAGGCATTTAACCATCAGAAGTGCATTTACAGTAAAATTATTCCTGATTTCCCTTATCACTTTTACAACAAATTCAGTCCAGAATGATATGATAAGTTGGAACTTTATTGGTTAAAATGTAGTAATACTTTATAAGGTTCCAATCCATTTCTTGTCAATGCCCAGCTGTGACCTTGAAATACAGTTTGTTATACAGCTATCTATCACTAGATTTGCTTATCTTAGTTTAAATCCAGCATTAGTTTTGTGAAAACCAGACTTATGGAATTCTAATGTATCCTATGCAGTTTGATGACCATGTTTTATGAGAATGCTTCGAAAGAGGACAGTGGAAATTGTGATTGATGCTTAATATCAAGAAATAGAGAAATTGGAGCTGAGGCTGATTTCAGGGAATGCTATATGTGAAGGTGGTGAGCTGCTTTGCATATTCCTTTTCCCAGAAAGCCCGCAGAGTGCTAACTGCTCTAATTTGAATCTCGAGTAGCGCCGTCTCCCTAAGGAGAAAACTTAACTCTCACCAGCCAAGCCAAAACACCCTGTTCTGTACTGATGAGGGGCAAGCACCCCGAAACAGCTGTCTACGCATTTGTGGTCCCTTAGTAGCTTACCTGGCAGGGGAGATACCATGATCACCAAGGTCTGAAGAACTCCCAGCATTGTGGTAGCGATTTTGCTTAGTATGATTGCATTACTTTTCATTCTTATTAGAACCACAATTCTCAAGAGCATACCTCCTGAAGATCATCTCCTGAAAACTAAAGAAGGAGAAGATCTTGAATACTGCAGCTCCAGAAGAAGCCGACGAAGAACTTGGAAGAAGGGAATCGGCGGTGAATTCCGGAACTTCGGAAAAGGCGAAAGCGGCGCAGAATCTTTTCGAAGAAACTCGCTGCCCCTGGAGAAGATTTGCATAGCTCCTCCCACCCGGAAAAGAAGACTTTGTGAAGACTCTCCATAAGCAAGGAAGCAGAAAAGAGCCTGCTGTAAGAAGCCATGGCATCATCCAGCAAGTCAACCCAGGATGCTGCAGGGCAAGGCCTGGAGGTCCAGCCCCAACCACAGCAAGCTTCAACCTATACCAGAAGGGCGGCAGAACCCCCAACCAAGAAGCTCCAGCCCTGGAGCCCTGGATGAGGCATACTGTTGCCTTGAAGCTGAAGTCTGTGGACAAAAGGGTGCCGGACATGTTCCATGATGTGTTCTGCAAGAAGATGCTGGCGGATCAAGGCTTCTCCTCTGCGGACACCCTCAGCATTCAAACCTTCATGTCCGAGATCTTCTGCATTACCTTTGCTACCATCAGCACCTGTAGAAGATACTGGGAGGCGGTAAAAGCGGCGAGTCCTGAATCCCCTTTCTCTCACTTTGTGGGCAACTGCCCTATTCAAATAGAGGAGAGATGGGTGACGGTCTCAATGCGGAACCCACACACCCCAGGCAAGGACATCTTGACATTCCTGAGGCGCTTTTGCATCGTGGTGAGGGAGCCCACCGACATTCTGAACTCTCTCGGATACTGGACCTGCAAGTGGTCTGTGGTTGTCAGACTGAACAAAGACCCTGCATCTCCAGATGGACTACAGCACCTGCCACAGACATTCTCCTTGGGCAACCCCACAGGACTTATCTTCTACTCGAACATGCTGCAGACCTGCAGGAGATGTGGCAAGAAGGGCCACGAGAGTAAGGACTGTAAGGAAGATGCCTACAGGTTTTACAGAGTGACAGATCACACGACAAAGGATTGCCGAAGAGCAAGACTTACAACCTCTGTGGACTGGCAGCCCACAGCTACAAGGACTGCCCCCAGAGGGAGAGAACATGGGTATTTGTGGCAGCGAAAGCACCGAAGCCAGCCCCAGTGGCACAGAAGGCTATACAGGCCAAGGAGCATAAGAAGGCAAAAGCCACCACCCCTGGCCTGTCTCGGCCCACCCCTTTCCTGTGCTTCCTTCCATGGGGACTAAGCAGAGGAAAATAAAAGGAAAGGACAACGCATCAGCCGATTCCTACAAGAGGAAGATCATAGAGGTCTGCGAGAACCACCAGTCTTTATATGAAGAAGAGGAAATGGAGTAGGTCCAAGCACAATCTATGGAGGAACTGCTGCAGGACCCAGAGGTCAAGGAAATTCTAGACACACCTGCCTATCCGGTCTACGACGTGTTCTTGGAAGGGTGCTATGAAGAGCAGCAAGCACTGACAGGCACCAGAGAAGAGGATCCACCTGACCGGAGTGGTAACTAGTATCTGAACTAACCTCTCTTTTTTATTCCCATGGTTGATCTTAACATCTTTAGCATTAATGTGAGGAGCATTAGAGATAGGTTTAGATTTTAGACTGTGCTCACTTTCTTAGACTCTCAGAGGTGTGATGTTTACATGCTGCAGAAATGTGCTTTGTCCTTTTCTAGGTCTTACAACCATCTGGTCAGGCAGTGGTCTTAGGCCCTTTCTTCTGGTTTGGTGGGGGTAGGTCAGTGGGGGTGGCCATCCTGATCAGGGGAGGAAACTTTGCACTTGATTCCGTCCAGGAGCTTGTCTGTGGCAGACTTCTTGTCGCAGACGGTTCCTGGGTGGGTGAGCCCCTGTGGCTTCTCTACATGTATGCCCCCCTGAGAAGGTTCTCTGGACCCTGCAGGCTCAGCTTGCCACCACTAGGGCAGTAGTGTTGGGTGTTGACTTCAACTGCCCCATTGAGGTGGATGGGCGCAGTTCTGGCACATCCGCCAACCTTGACTTGACATCCAAGCTGTAAATTGAGATGGTGACAGAGGCATCCTTGCAGGACATTGTTGGGTCCATCAGGAACGGTTCCATAAAATATACGTGGAGCCGCCCCGATGGCTGGCTCAGTTCATGGATAGACTTCATCTTCACTTCGAGGGCAGTTGGAAAGGTGTCATACTCTATGGTCCCCTGCTTCTTCTCTGACCACAGGGCCTTTCAATTTTGGGGGACGCTGGGCCTTGTATGAAATAATGATAAATGTCTGTTTAACTGCATCAGCGATTGGTGGAAATATCTTAGCTGCGTTTTGTTGTTTCTTTCAGGCAAAAAGCAGACAACAGGCGTGTGAGAAGAAGTGGGACTTCAGGAGGTTGCAGAGCAAGTTGTGGTCACTGCAAGACCTGCTTCAGTGCAGCTGGTACATCAGGGAGGAGCTAGAGACCAAAAAGAGTTCTAAAAGGCACTTTGAGGAGGAATCCAAGCGAATCGTCTTTCATTCCAAGGTGGAGAACCTGGAAAGGAGTGAGAAGTGTAACTCTTACTTTTTCAGGAAGCTCCATGCTGGCCACACGCCCCTCAATAAACTGCAAGATGAGACCGGACACATGAGGAGGGGCAAGGAGCAGGTGATGGGGCTGTCTCGGACTTCTACAGCAATTTCTATGCCCCAAAGTCATCTGACCCCAAAGCCGCCAAGAGGTTCCTGTCAGGTATCACTAACGTTGTTGATCCCGCAGGTGCCACAGCTATGGATGATCCTTTGACGGTGGGGGAGCTGCTCTCTGCGGCTAAATCCTTTAAGCCTGGCAGGACCATGGCCAGTGACGGTCTCCTGGCCGAGCTCTATGTAGCGCTGGGGGACCTGATCTTTCTGGACCTGTTGGATGTGTACGAGGAGATGGTGGTGGTGGGGGGACAGAATGCCTCTGTCGTTGAGGGAAGGGATGATCACGATCTTGTATAAGCGGAAGGGGGATACATGTGACTTGAAAAATTGTCCCATCTCTCTCCTAAACGTGGAATACAAGATCCTCACCAAGGTGCTAGCCAACAGGCTGAAATCTGTCATCGGGAACATTGTCCATCCGGACCAGACCTGCGGCATTCCTGGTCGCGGGATCACCGATAGCCTTGCCCTTGTGAGAGACACGGTCTATTACATCCAGAACCATTGTGCCCACGCCGCCCTGGTCAGTCTGGATCAGGAGAAGGCGTTTTACCATGTCTCCTATACTTTCACGGGCAGGGCTTTGCGCAAGCTGGGTCTGGGGAAGATGTTTTGTTAACGTCATGTATTTTGATATTTGCAGCACGGTGTTGGTGAATGGCTGGAAGACTGACCCCTTCCCTATTCTTTCAGGGGTCAGACAAAGGCTGCCCTCTTCCCCCTCTTTTGTTTGTGTTATAGAGCTCTTCGCTAAGTCTATCCGGCAAAATGGAGAGATCAGAGGGATCACCGCACCAGGACCAGATCACTACGTGGTCAAATGCTTGCTGTACATGGACGACGTGAGCGTCTTCTGCGCTGATCGGCGTTCGGTGACTGCACTCGTCCAGACCTGAGAGGAATTTGGCAAAGCTTAAGGGGCAAAAGTTAACTGCAAGAAGTCGGAAGCTATGCTCTGCGGGGATGGCACCTGGCTTCTTTTGCCCCCTTCCCCTTTACTGTTAAACAAGTCTTTATCCAAATCTTGGGAGTCTGGTTCAGTAAGGAAGCAGTGACCCTTAAGTCTTGGCAAGACCAACTAGCAAAAATGAACTCTAAGATCGGACTGTGGAGCTCCAGAAAGCTCTCTGGGGCAAAATGGACAAGCGGACTGTAATGTACAAAGAGCCCCGCAAAGGGGGGAAGGGCATCCCAGATATCCCACTCTGCCGAGGGCCTCCTTTGCATGTGTCAGCATGCAGCGGACTCTTGTGGAAAAGTCTGTCTCAGCGGGCAGGTCCAGGTCTCGCTTGTTTCGTTTGCACCTTTAGAGGCAGCTCGGATGGGACAAGTGGGACAGCTCCATTCCTTACAACTGGAACACTCCCTGGTTCTATGGGGATGTTGTCCAGTTTGTCCTCACACCAGCTGGAGGGACTGAAGCCTGATCTATGGAAGCCATAGACCATCTACAAGCTCATCCGAGCTAAGGTTGTGTTGGAGCTCGTTCCGGGGCTCCCCGCGCCCACGGTAGAGACAGTTTGGACTAATGTGGCTTCAAGGCGGCTTACCAATGGACATAAGGACTTGTCACGGATGGCCATTAAGGGAGGACTATCTCTTAGGTCATTCATGCATGCCCGTGACCTGTGCAGAACCAGGTACTGCCCCGGTGCCCCTTTGGGGAGGAAACATCTTTGCACGTGTTTTGGCAGTGCCCCTTTGCGCAGGGTCTGGTACATGAACTCAGAGACTCTTTACCCAGGAACTGCCTATCGTACCATTCGGTGCTTTATGGTCTGTTCCCTGGGACCCACAATGTGGAGGCCATCCAGGAGGGCTGATGCCTTATGAACTGTTTTAAGAATGCTGTGTGGCTTGCCAGGAACCGCCTTGTGATTAATATGGAGAACATGTCCATCCAGGACTGCCGCAGGTTCATTTAGAGCCTGCTGAAAGACTATATTGGATTCTAATGCTTTCTACTCGGGTTCCACTGGGCTTAAACAAACGCCAGGAAATGATACTTCACTATTAATATTAGGTTTATATTTTGTGTCTGTTTGCCAATATCCCTTTGGATATATTTGATAATTTGATATTTGTATGGCTGACGGATAATTATATATTTATATTTTTATTTATCTTTCACTAATATATCCGAGGATCAATATACACATTTTCTCTTATTCAGTGATGTATGGTAATTCCTGAGTTTTTTCTATTTATAGAGGTTTTAATGTTATGCAAAATTTGCATTATAGACATTATAATATTCTCTTAATACAGTATATCTCCAGACACTGGTTTTATCCACTTCTTTGTATTTATATCTTTGTATGGTTTTCATTGTACATTCTTTAATGTGCTATTTCTGTAACTGAGACAATGTGATATTTCTTTTTACATTGTTATAAAGTGTGGAAGGAGTTAATGGCACCTGACCACATCACCTGTGATCGGCTGTTATTAGTGATGTCGCGAACATAAAATATACGGTTCGCGAACCGCGCGAACCGCCATTGACTTCAATGGGCAGGCGAATTTTAAAACCCACAGGGACTCTTTCTGGCCTCAATAGTGATTTAAAAGTTGTTTCAAGGGGACTAACACCTGTGGCGTGCCGGAGTGGGATCCATGGCAAAACTGCCATGGAAAATTACATAGTTGATGCAGAGTCTGGTTTTAATCCATAAAGGCCATAAATCACCTATTATTCCTAAATGGTTTGGAATAACGTGCTTTAGCCCCCTTTAGGCAGCACATAGAGCCCCCCTTTGGGCATCACATAGTTAGAATCCCCCCTTTAGACATCACATAGATTCCCCCATATTAGGCAGCACATAGTTAGAGCCTCCCTTTAGGCAGCACATAGTTAGATCCCCCCTTTGGGCATCAATTAGATTCCCCCATATTAGGCAGCACATAGTTATAGCCCCCCTTGAGGCAGCACATAGTGGGATTTGAACACAAGGCCCCAGCGCTGCAATGCAGCAGTGCTAACCTTTGAGCCACCATGCTACCCTTAGCATACATATACATCTAATATCCACGGTTGCAAAAATGGACAGAGATGTCAGCAGAGAGTACCAGAAAAATTAGGCATGTACACATGAATGAAAAATTTGGTATTGTGCAGCCGCTTCTGTAGCAGCGGGCATAAAAATTGCAGCACCATAACAATTGCAGCAGCAGAGGGCAGAAAAATTAGGCCTGTAAACCTGGCTGGAAAATTTGGTGCTGTAGCAGCGGCCTGAAAAATTTCTGTATGTTTTGCCAGGCAGAAAGTGCCCTAAAACATTGTGGCTTGAACCCTAGTTGGTGGCAGATAAGTCACGCAAGTCATCCGGCATTCAGAGTTCAAATACAGCAGCGTGTGGACCATTTTTAGGCCAAGGCAGGTCATCTGATCAGGCCTTGTTCAGTCAAATGTATCGCCCAGTGTCAGTCCCTTCGGGATCCATCCCTCATTCATCTTCATAAAGGTGAGGTAATCCAGACTTTTTTGACCAAGGCGACTCCTCTTCTCAGTGACAATACCTCCTGCTGCACTGAAGGTCCTTTCTGACAGGACACTTGAAGCGGGACAGGCCAGAAGTTCGAGCGCAAATTGGGATAGCTTAGGCCACAGGTCAAGCCGGCACACCCAGTAGTCAAGGGGTTCAACGCTCCTCAGAGTGTCGATAACTGCGGTTAAGGCCAGGTAGTCTGCTACCTGTCGGTCAAGTCGTTCTCTGATGGTGGACCCCGAAGGGCTGTGGCGATGCGTAGGACTTAAAAAGCTACGCATGTCCTCCATCAAGTCTGTACAGCTTCCTGTCCTTGCCGGCGTGTTCGTGGGAGGAGGATTACTTTCACCTCTTCCCCTGTTAGATCCCTGTTGTGCTGTGACATGACCCTTATACGCTGTGTACAGCATACTTCTTAATTTATTTTGGACCAGCTGAATCCTTTCCTCTTTGCTGTAATGCGGTAACATGTCAGGCACTTTATGTTTATACCGGGGGTCTAGTAGCGTGGACACCCAGTACAGGTCGTTCTCCTTCATCCTTTTTATACGAGGGTCCTTCAAACAGGCACGACAGCTTGAAAGACCCCATTTGCACCAGGACGGATGCCGAGCTACTCATGTCCCATTCCTCATCCTCAGTAATGTCAGGGAAGGTATAATCTTATTTCCCCCAGCCGCGTACAACACCACAGGAACCAGATAGGTGACAAGGAGCACCCTGGGATGCCTGCTGTGGTTGGTCTTCCTCCTCCTCTTCAAAGCCACATTCCTCCTCTGACTCCTCTTCCAGCGTTGCCGCAGGTCCAGCAAGCGATGCTGATAAGGCTGTTTCTGGTGGTGATGGTGTCCACAACTCTTCCTCTTCCTCATCTACTGCCTGATCCAGCACTCTTCGCAGGGCACGCTCCAGGAAGAAAACAGACGGTATGATGTCGCTGATGGTGCCTTCGGTGCGGCTTTTTCTTGTTGGAGCAGGCAGTTGAACATTAGGAGTGTTGAATTCTAACATGTCGGGCTGTCGCAAATCAAGCGCCTCACTGGCATGTTGTTTCACCGCTGGATATCTGACAAGTGCGCCATGGCCGTGTAGGAACGCCTGAAATGGCCACACACCTTCCTGGACTGCTTCAGGACATCCTGTAAGCCTGGGTACTTGAGCACAAAGCATTGTACAATCAGATTACACACATGTGCCATGCACGGCACATGTGTCAATTTGCCCAACCTCAATGCCGCCAACAAATTTGTTCCGTTGTTACAAACCACCTTGCTGATCTCCAGTTGGTGCGGAGGCAGCCACTGGTCCACCTGTGCGTTCAGGGCCGACAGGAGCGCTGGTGCGGTGTGACTCTCCACTTTAAGGCAAGTCAACCCCAAGATGGCATGACACTGCCATGTCCGGGATGTGGAATAGCACCTGGGGAGCTGGGGGGGGGGGGGGGGGGGGGTGCCGGTGATGTGGAGCAAGACGCAGCAGTGGAAGAGGACTCGCCCGAGGATGTTATGGAAGAGGATGGAGTAGGAGGAGTAGAGGAGGTGGCGTGGCGGTGTCACCAACTCCTCTGCAGAGCCACGCATTCCATGCTTGGCAGCTGTCACCAGGTTTACTCAATGAGCGCTGTAGGTGATATACATGCCCTGACCATGCTTTGCAGACCAGGTATCAGTGGTCAGAAGGACCCTTGCCCCTACACTGTGTGCCAGACATGCCATAATTTCCTTTTGCACAATGGAGTAAAGGTTGGGGATTGCCTTTTGTGCAAAAAAATTTCATCCGGGTACCTTCCACTGCGGTGTCCCAATGGCTACAAATTTTTTAAAGGCCTCAGACTACACCAGCTTGTATGGTAAAAGCTGGCGGGCTAGCAGTTCTGACAAGCCAGCTGTCAGACGCCGGGCTAGGGGGTAACTTTGAGACATTGTCTTCTTGCGCTCAAACATCTCCTTGACAGACACCTGACTGTGGGCAGATGAGCAGGAACTGCTCAAGGCGAGAGATGGAGAGGCGGATGGTTGAGAGGGGGCAAGGAGGGCAGCAGTGGTTGACCTGGCTGAAGATGCTGGACCAGGAGGAGGATGGCGGCTATGACTTTGTGTGCTGCTTGTAGTGACGTGTTGATCCCATAGGCGTTTTTGATGTGAGATCATGTGCCTTCGCAAAGCAGTTGTGCCTAGGTGGGTGTTGGACTTCCCACGACTCAGTTTCTTCTGGCACAGGGTGCAAATGGCCTCGCTGTTGTCAGAAGCAGACACACAAACAAAATGCCACACTGCTGAGCTCTGCTATGATGGCATTCTGGTGGTGGCAACAGCATGCGTTGATTGGCGTCCCGTCTGGCTGACCCCGGGTGCTGATGCATGCTGTCTGACTGTGCCACTAGCTCCTTGCGATGACCTCCCCCTGTTTCCAACTTGTCTCCTCCTCCTCTCTGTCTCCCTATCTGAACTTTCCCCCTCTTCTTCTCTTCTAGCGGGCACCCACGTGGCATCCACGGACACATCGTCATCATCAACACCTTCACCGCTATCTGACACCTCAAGAAAGGAATCAGCAGCGGGTACAACATCATCATCACACCGTACGTCCATGTGTGTAATGCTGCCTGACTGAGACATATCCCTGTTAACTACATCCTCTGGCAATAATGGTTGTGCATCACTCATGTCTTCAAACTGATGTGTAAATAACTCCTCTGACGGATCAAGTAAAGCTGCTGTGGTGTTAGTGTTGGTGTTGGCGGCAGGCGGGCAAGTGGTAGCATGAGAGGTGCCCGAAGCTAAGCTAGAGGAGGAGGACGGTGCGTCAAGGTTCCGAGCGGAAGCTTTAGTAGTAGATTGGGTGTCTTGTGATGGCCAGTCAACTAAGTCCTCAGAACTTTGGGGGTTCAGGGTACGTGGCCTCTGAACACTGGCCATTCTAGGGCCAAAGGAAATCCCAGCACCAAGATGGCCCCTGCAGGGTGGCTTTCCTCTGCCTGTCATTTTTCTGGTTAAATTTACACAAGTGTCACACCTAATGGGATTTGCACTAGGGTGACACAATTTGCCCTGCAGGCAAGAAAAATGGCAACTGTGACGTGAACTAACAGTGACGGCTGATTTTATTTAACAGCCAAAAAAGGTATTTTTTTTTAATTTGCGCAACTGTCACACCTAATGTGATTTGCACTAGTGTGACAATGAGCAAAAAAACTTGCCAGCGGAGTTCCCCTTTTATGCAGTGGTCCCCAACCAGGGTGCCTCCAGCTGTTGCAAAACACACGGACTGATATATTTCAGTCCTTTGAATACTGTAATAGTTAGTTACTTTACAGAAAAAAAGCTTGCCAGCGGAGTTCCCCTTTTAAGCAGTGGTCCCCAACCAGGGTACCTACAGCTGTTGCAAAACACACGGACTGATATATTTCAGCCCTTTGAATATTGTAGTAGTTAGAAACATAGAAACATAGAAAGTTAGTTGCTTGAAGATAGTTAGTTGCTTGAAGGAACTTAAGTTTGATTCTGAAGTACCCCTTTTAACCAGCGGTTCCCTCCCAACCAGGACTGATATCTTTCAGCCCTAAAAAGGGCTTTTTTGGGTGCTGTCCTTAAAGCAGATCTTACACTAGTGCTTTAGGAGTAAACTGGACCCTGAATACACCACCTAGCAGCAACCTAGCTATCGCTTTCCCTATACAGCAGGAGCAGCTTCTCTAACCCTCCACTTCCTAAGCCTGCAGCATGCTGAATGAGGCTAAAATGGTGTCCGTGCAAGAGATAGGAGGGTCTGGAAGGGAGGGACTGATGCTGATTGGCTGTAATGTGTCTGCTGACTCTGACTCACAGGGTCAAAGTTTACTGCAATGTTAAAGTATAGGGGGCGGATCGAACTTCACATATGTTCGCCCGGCGATGCGAACGCGAACATGCAAAATTCGCCGGGAACTGTTTGCCGGCGAACAATTCGCGACATCTCTAGCTGTTATTGCTCTGCCTATATATACCCATGTTTCCTTTTTTGTATTGTATATGATTAAGAGCGCTTTGGCGCTTGAAACGCGTAACCCCTTGTGTTCCTTCATTTGTCTTCTAAAATAAATCGGATTTTACTTGCAAATTGAGCTGGACTCTATCTCCTGCATTTCCTGTTCTCCGTGGCGTTGTCCAGCGCCGGAGTCCGTGCTCCATCTGTCCGGGCAGGGTGAGCTGGTTGAACTGGTTTTCTCTTCTGTGCATGCTGTAATGTTTTATTGCTTTCCAAATTTCATGCTACAGTTTGGGAAATCCCTTTCCTATCCACCATGACTTTGCACCTGTGTACAACTCAAGGCCCATAAAGACAAGGCCCATAAACTCCACTGAACACCTTTTGAACAAATTGCTGATTGTTAGATAGGCCTTCTTGTCCAACATTGCCTGACTTAGAAATGTTTTGCCATAAGATAGCTCAGTGCAACTAGGATATTGTATTTAGCCAATTATATCATGTGAATGAGACCTGACAGGTATCTTTGCATCAAACAGTTTTTCTGGTGAAACATTTTAAATCACTAAATGTAACATTATTTTCTATGATATGCACTGATATAACTGATCTGACCAGTGCTGTTAAAGGACAACTGTAGTGCAAGACTTTTATATATTCCTGTGCCCGGGCCTCAAAAATAAACAAAATAAACTTTAACATACCTTCCTACATGCCCCCGTTGGTCCAGCACAGACCTCATTCAACTTACCGAAGACGGGGACGCCGCAGAGCCATTGGCGTATCACTGGTTGCAGCGATGTCCCGCCCCAGCCGGTGATAGGCTGAGCCCACTGTCATGTAAGAAGCCGGCCAGAGCTCTGTACATGACAATGGGCTCAGCCTATCACCGGCCGGGGCGGGACATCGCTGTGGCCGGTGATACACCAAAGGCTCTGCAGCATCCCCAGGAAGTTGAATGAGGCCTGTGCCGGACCAATGGGGGCATGTAGGAAGGTATGTTAAAGTTTATTTTGTTTATTTTTGAGGCCCGGGCACAGGAATATATAAAAGTCTTGCACTACAGTTGTCCTTTAAAGATAGATTCCAGTAAATCATTATATCTGCAGGAATAAAAACAATTATGATTTGTTTAGCAATATGGAACTGTTGAGATAAATGTAAGTGTGCAATGCTAGAACTGCTAAGTAAGCAGGCACAATCTGATTTCAGGTTTATTTGACAACAGGTATAAGGACTACCATTTGACATCAGTTTTAATGGTTTTCACTTCTCAAAGCGTACCTGTCATACCCCACAAAAGAAAAGTAATATCTTACTCAGTACCTAATCCTGACCATGTACATATATCACATTTACGCCTCTATCATCTATGTTTATTATAAAAATACCTCTTTTCATTAGCTCACAGTTTTAGAAATCCTCTTAGGGGAAGGGGGAGATGATTGGTGTGTCTGCTTATGCGGCCTTGTCCATGATTCATCTCTTGTCCAAGACTCATGGACAAGTCTAATGCTGCAGGACCGGTTTGCCTCCCAGTAGGTATGGGGACCCCTAGTGGTTGGATTTTCAGGAGCCAGCCCGTTTTCTTTATTAAATATTCAACATTTTCATCAGTAACAACATGTAAAAAGTTTTTGGATCTGACAGTGCCCATTTAAAGCCTATATAGAATCTTGATCTTGATATTACTCAGCCCACGGCCAGAGCTTCAGATTTAAAGAGGTTTGCTTAAAAAAATTGTACAGTGTAATGTCTCTGAACCTGAAGCTTGTAGCATTTAACCCCTTAAGGACCAAGCATTCTTCAATTTTTGCACTTTCGTTTTTTCCTCCTTACCTTTTAAAAATCATAACCTTTTCAATTTTGCACCCAAAAATCCATATGATGGCTTAATTTTTGTGGCATCAATTCGACTTTGTAATGAAATCAGTAATTTTACCTAAAAATCTACGGCGAAATGGAAAAAAAATCATTGTACAACAAAATTGAAGAAAAAACACCATTTTGTAACTTTTGGGGGCTTCTGTTTCTACGCAGTACATTTTTTGGTGAAAATTACACCTTCTCTTTATTCTGTATGTCCATACAATTAAACTTATACCCTACTTATATAGATTTGATTTTGTATTACTACATTCATAACTACATGAAGGAAAATGTATGCGTTCAAAATGGTTACCTTCTGACCCCCATAACTTTTTTATTTTTCCAAGTACGGGGTGGTATTTTTTGCACCATGATATGAAGTTTTATTGGTACCATTTTTGTTTTGATCAGACGTTTTGATCGCTTTTTATTAATTTTTAATGGTATAAAAAGTGACCAAAAATACGCTATTTTGGACCTTGGAATTTTTTTGCGCATACGCCATTGACCGTGCAGTTTAACTAATGATATATTTTTATAGTTGGGACATTTTTGCATGTGACGATACCACATATGTTTATGTTTATTTTTATTTCCACAGGTTTTTTTTTTAAATGGGAAAAGGGGGGTGAATTGGACTTTTATTAGGGGAGGGGTTAAATTATCTTTATTAACTTTATTTTAAACTTTTTTTATGCAGTGTTATAGCCCCCTCTAGGGGCTATAACACTGCACATACTGATCTCTTACACTGATCATTGTTATCCTATAGGATAACATTGATCAGTGATTCTGCCGCTTGACTGCTCCTGCCTGGATCTCAGGCACGAAGCATTCATTCGGCGATCGGACATGCAGGTAAGGGACCCTCCTGATGCATCCTAGCTGATCGGGACATTGCGGTTTCATTGCGATGGTACCGATCAGCCCGACTGAGCAGCCGGGGGTGCATTTTTACAACTTTAGATGTGGCGATCAACTTTGAACACCGCGTTTAAAGGGTCAATAGCTGTTAGCCACTGATCCCAGCCATTGTTTGAGGCTGGGCCCCGCGTTATAGAAAAGGAGCAGATTCAGGACGTACATGTAAGCCCTTGGTCCTTAAGGGGTTCATAACGTATAAACCAGGTACCTGAATTAGAAACCTTGCTTACATACAGTACAGCTATTACAGATGTCACCATAAAGAGAGAAAGTAAGTAAATCAAACAAGAATTAGGTCATTATTAGGTCATTATTAGAGAAGCATTGAGTACTACTGGGTTGTAACTATAATTTAAGAAAGATGCATTCAAGTATAAATAAAAAATATCACAGTTCAGCCATAGCAAATACTGCAGAATAAATTTTAATGTAGAAAAGGGAAGCTGCCAAATGAAAATAATCAGATTGTACTTTTTCGCCATGAAAGGATACTGGTATAGAACCTTACAAATAACACAAGGTATAGGGAATAGATCATCAGTGATGTATCGGGAAGGGATATAGAAGCCTGTGTGGAAATGCATCCAAACCCCTTATCCACCCTGAGAGGGTGGTTGTGTTTGATCAATATGTGAACTAGTACCACAGGCAAAATTATGGGCTACAACAGAATTACATAAATTAAAAGTGTAAAAAATGTAGGGCTGTGGTACTTTACCAAGGAAAATCAAATTACCTCCCCTGAGGGCAAATATCACAGTGAACAAAAAAGAGTAAAATTAGACATCTCAAATATATACATCAGCCAATCAACAGTAGATAATACCTGGTGGGAACAATATGGTAAGATAACCTAATTAAAGGAATACTCCCCTGGCAAACATTTTTTTTTTAAATCAACTGGTGCCAGAAATTTAAACAGATTTGTAAATCACTTCTATTTAAAAATCTTAATCCTTCCAGTACTTATCAGCTGCTGTATACTCCACAGGAAGTTATTTTCTTTTTGAATTTCCTTTCTGTATGACCACAGTGCTCTCTGCTGACACCTCTGTCCATTTTAGGAACTTGAGCAGCATAGGTTTGCTATGGGGATTTGCTCCTACTCTGGACAGTTCCTAAAATGGACAGATGTGTCAGTGGAGTGCACTGTGGTCAGACAGAAAGGAAATTCAAAAAGAAAAGAACATCCTCTGGAACATACAGCAGCTGATAAGTACTGGAAGGATTAAGATTTTTAAATAGAATTAATTTACAAATCTGTTTAACTTTCTGGCACCAGTTGATAAAAAAAAAAATTCCACTGGAGTACCTCTTTAAAATAGAACATTATTTTGGAATCATTCCCTTGATCGCTGATTCTCGGTTTACATATGTAGCCCAGTACACCAGATTAAAAATGGCAAATAGGACAGGGAAGACAATGCGAGAAATTTTATCAATGCGACTGACACTGTTATAAGATTTTTTACCATCTAGAGGTTTCAGTTCAGCATGTGGAGGTGAGAGAGGGGGTGGGGGGAGAGCTGCATTCTTTGCAATAGCTGCCAGGGCTGGTTCCTTGATATTGAGTGTGTAAGTAGTTCCAACAATGTTGTAAGTTGTGTTCGATTTTTTCGCCAGGATTAATGGTTCTTTCATCTAGAAAAAGAATATAATAATGTAATAAGAACCATCACTACTGTAGAGAATCAACAAGTATGTTTGCAAACAGTCGGCAAACAATTATGACTACATCCCAAAAGCAGTAACAAAAAATAATATCTAACCAACTACAAGTTGACCAAAGATTTAGTGCACAAAATTCTTAACTATAGAGAGATGTTCTAAATTCAAACCTCTGAAAGTCCTACATTAGTGTCCAGTTTTCCCATTGATTATTCTAAAATTAAACATTATAATTTGTCTTACATTTACTTCAACAGCGAGTACAGTGTCTTCATGATCATTACTAATTGGTTACAATATATAGTCAAAAGTAGATTTGAAAAAAACATGGAAAAACACATAATCGCAGCTGGCCCAAAATACCGTTACATGTAGGAGGATCACATGACCTCAGGTTAGCCAATTGCCTAGTGCTAATAAGGATCAACTGACGTCAGGGAAGTCAAACATGCCTAGGGCATGTTTGACCAACATAAGGGTATGTCAGAGGCACCAGAAAAGCCAATGCATGTAGCTGCAGTGGCCATTTTAGAGAGAGCAGGTGTAAAGAGCAGATCTTTGTGAAGGACAGTGGGTGCGGTAGGAGTAGGAGCACTCCACTTCTATTCCAAAGTGGTATATAGAAAAAGCATGGAAAAAACTGTTATAAAAACAGATTTTGAAGTTTGGCAAACACATTGTTTAACAGCAAGAGATTCAGAAAAATAATGAAGCACTCACCCCGATCGTTAAACTTCAATAGATGCGTTTATTTCATGCTTGACATCACATGACACGATTCGGAGCAGAACATACAGGTGCGAACATGAGGCAGGGGCTGACAGGCAAACGGAGGAGCGATAATTGTTTAAAGTTATCACCATTTAAAGAGATACATGTGAAAAAAAATAAAAGCAGAGCCTGGTCATTAAGGTAAAAAATGGGTCCTTAAGGGGTTAAACATTATGTTTTTTATCAATGTGTGCACTGGCACCAAAGTCCGGTTTTCAACAGAGAGGTCAATTTCTTGAACAGACAGTGAGAATGGCTGTGTGGCTAGTCGTGTTTGAAGTGTGCAGGGGGTGCTCACATTGAATGCAGATACAGTTCATGTAGCAATAAATTTCCAGCAAGAGATTCAGAAAAAAAATGGAGCAATCACCCCGATCGTTAAACTTCAATAGATGCGTTTACTTCACTTCACATGACACGTATCGGAGAAGAACATAGAGGTGCGGACACGAGGCAGGGGCTGACAGACAAACGGTGGAGCGACAATTGTTTCACACCATCTCTGCGTTTCCTCTGGCTCCAAACTGATGTCACTACGTTGGATCATGTCTTTTATGCAACAGGTAGACGTCACTCGTGGTGAACATACATAGTTGAGTAAAAAATTCTATTCTTTAAAGACAATACTTCACAAAGAGACAAGTGCAAAACATAAGACATATTAAAAACAAGTTTCAATTCAGCTATTTCATATGAAGACTCCTAATTCGTTCTTATTGTTAAAGCCTAAAGGTCCCATAGCATCCAGGCGAATTATCCACCTGGCTTCCGCCAGCATTAATGCTTTATGTCTATTGCCTCCTCGATCTGGTATATCCAACCGTTCGATGCCGGCGAATTTTATACAGGATGGATCGCCTGCATGTACAAGTCTGATATGTTGAATCAGTTTTTGTACTCCGGTCCCTGTTTGGACAGAACGAAGGTGCTCTTTAACTCGGACAATCATCTGCCTTTTTGTCTTGCCGACATAGAAAAAGCCGCAAAGGCAAGTAAGGCAGTAAACCACATTAGCGGTTTTGCATGTTATGAACTGTTTTACTCTGACATATTCTCCTCCTAATTTTAGAGTATTGTTCAAAATGTTGGCTTGACATAGGGAGCAATTTCCACATTTAAAATTACCTATGGTGCGTGAGTCAGTTAACCAATTGCTTTAGGTTTATGTGTTTTAGTATTGTTGATGAGATTACGGATTGTTTTATTCCTGCGGTATGTGATAATTGGTGTCTGGGAAAAAATATTTTTTAGATCCTCATTTTGTTCTAATATAAACCAATTCTTTTTAATGGTATTTCTAATAATATCATTCATGGGTGAATGATTAAAAGAAAATGTAAATCTTTCAGCTTGTATATTTTGATTTTTCTTTTTGTTATAATTTTGTAACAGTTCTTCCCTTGTTTTGGATTTTACTTTTCTGAAGGCACTATCAATTATTGCTGCGGGGTACCCCCGTTCTAAAAAGCGGGTAGATAGTTCTTGTGCTTGTTTTAGAAATGTTTCCCTCTCATTGTTAATCAATTTAATTCTAACAAATTGTCCGTAGGGGATACTTTTTTTTTTATGTCAATTCGGTGTGAGCTTTTAAAATGGAGTAACGCATTTTTAGATGTAAGTTTACTTTAAGAGGAGGTTATGATATTGTTGTTTACGATGTTAATATTAACGTCTAGAAAATCTAGGGATTGGTTACCAAAAACATGTGTAAAAATCATATTTACATCATTAATTGTATTTAAATGTAATACAAATCTGGAAAATTCGTCTTCACTCCATAACAAAAATATCATCTAAAAAGTGTAAAAACATTTTAGTTTTCCATATAAAGGAATTGGAGGGAGTGAAGACGAATCTACTTTCAAAGACAGATAAAAAGATTTTTGCGTAGGTACAAGATACCGGAGTACCCATCGCGGTACCGTTTTCCTGGGCATACCAGTTTCCATCACATTGAAAAGTATTATTTTTGAGAACGAAAAGAAGGGCTTCACCAATAAATGAGATGTATTCAGGGGATTTGTCTGAAAAATCAAGGCATTCCTGGACTGCCTGTACACCCGCATCATGTGGGATGCAGGTGTACAGGCTCTCCATGTCAATAGATGCTAATTTGTAGCTTTCACATCACACAAAATCCCTGAGTGCAGAAATTAAATCCCCAGTGTCTCTCAAAAAAGATGGTAATTGGGGTAATATTGATGTCAGGGACCAATCCAAAAATGAATCCAAGGCTTTCGGTTGCTTAGCCGATCCCCGAGATGATAGGTCGTCCCGGGGGTCGGCTCAGCAACTTATGTGTCTTGGGGAGGATTTAAAGGTAAGGTTTTCTGGGGAATTGAGGGATGGGTTTTTCAGCTTGTTTTTCGGGTAAAATTCCCTTCTCTACTGCTCTTCTGAGTAGTGATCTGAGATTACGATAATTTTTTGTGTTAGATCCCCTATAAGCATTTGATAAGTATCAGGATCTTTAAGCTGCCTGTAAATCTCATAGTCATGGTCCTCTTTTTTCTAGATCACAATAGAACCTCCCTTATCTGCTTTGGAAGTAAGTACATCCTCTCTACTAGCTAAACTTTTAAGTTCCCTTTTCTCTTCACTTGACAGATTGGGTATATGTGTGGGGTATTTCAGAGCCTTGATTTCACGCGTGACTTTTTTGCTGAAAATATCAATGGGGCTACCTGAAATTGTTGGGGGGGGGGGGGGTTAAATGTGGATTTATTCCCCCTTTAAAAGTTTCAGTTACTGTGGTCTTGCGTGAGCTCAAATCTGTGTCACCTCCAGCTAATTCAAATAATATTCTAGTACAATCAATGTCTGTTTGTGTGAATTCTGTAAGTATAGAAAAACCCAACGAACTTATGACACCTCCTTGATTCACCCTCCTTTCACTGCTCAACATGTGCATTTTTATTACCCTTGACTGCAAAAAACTTTTTCAAGTTTAATTTGTGTACTGCTTTGAAGAAATCAATCTCAAATTGCTCATATTTAAAGGGTTCTTTGATCCCAAAATTCATCCCCTTTTCTAGGGCAGAGATACATGATTCATTCAGAGCAGTATCAATAAGAGTAACAATCAATGATTCACGAGGGTTTAGGCCGGTATCAGTCCTGGAATTAATGGATGTTAATGGTTCCAGGTTACAGTCTTTTTCTTTTTTCTGGCATTTCTCCAAGGTTGACGTCTTTGATTTTCTCCTTCTCCCACCACGGTGTATTCGTTTCCTAAAGGGAATTGACCGGAGGTAGTAGCGGCTTTACTGGTGCCAAGATGGTCCGTTCCTTCATTGGAAAGACTAGTTTCGGATTCTGTAGTTAGGAAGTCTTAACTTTGTCTTTTCTTTTGTTGCGTTTTTTCCCCATATTTATTTTTTCCACCTTTATTTTTGTAATTTTGGTTTGCTTTGTTTTTAGACCATGTAAATTCAGTATTAGACTCAAAGTCCTGTTTATCTCTCATATATTTGTCACGTTTGGTTTCTTTCAAAGTTCCTTGTAATTGGAAAAAAAATTCTCTAGGTTTTGCATGAAGGTGGTTAATTGTGGATCTTGCAAGTGAGTTCTCAGCTCTGTTTTAGCTCTGCAGAGCTCAGTAGTTATTTTCTCATATTCTTCTTGATTTTTGCTGAGGAAAAATATAAGCAAATTCATTGAATGAGTTAAATGGGCTTCGTTCCATGCTATTAGGAAGGACGGATCATCTCCAAACTGAAAGGGAGATTTATAGATTCTTAACCCTCTGGGTGTCCGTCCACATTCCACATAGGCTTTTAATAAATGAATCGTCCAAAAAAGACCTACAGAATTCACACAAACAGACATTGATTGTACTAGAAAATTATTTGAATTAGCTGGAAGTGACACAGATTTGAGCTCACGCAAGACCACAGTAACTGAAACTTTTAAAGGGGGGAATAAATCCACATTTAACCCCCCAACAATTCCAGGTAGCCCCATTGATTTTTTCAGCATAAAGGTCACGCGTGAAAGCAAGGCTCTGAAATACCCCACACATATACCCAATCTGTCAAGTGAAGAGAAAAGGGAACTTTAGCTAGTAGAGAAGATGTACTTTTTTCCAAAGCAGATAAGGGAGGTTCTATTGTGATCTGTAAAAAAGAGGACCATGACTATGAGATTTACAGGCAGCTTAAAGATCCTGATACTTATCAAATGCTCATAGGGGATCCAACCCAAAAAATTATCGGTAATCTCAGATCACTAAGAATAGTAGAGAAGGGAATTTTACCTGAAAAACAATCTGAAAAACTCATCCCCCAATTCCCCAGAAAACCTTACCTATATATTCTCCCCAAGACACATAAGTCGCTGAGCTGACCCCCGGGACGACCTATCGTCTCGGGGATCGGCTCGGCGACCGAAAGTCTATCTTCATTTTTGGATTGGTCCCTGATATCAATATTACCCCAATTACCGTCTTTTTTGAGAGACACTGGGGATTTAATTTCTGCACTCAGGGATTTTGTGTAGTGTGAAAGCTACAAATTAGCATCTATTGACGTGGAGAGCCTGTACATTCCCATCCCACACGATGCGGGTGTACAGGCAGTCCAGGAATGCCTTGATTTTTCAGACAAATCCCCTGAATACATCTCATTTATTGGTGAAGCCCTTCTTTTTGTTCTCAAAAAATATACTTTTCAATGTGATGGAAACTGGCATGCCCAGAAAAACTGTACCGCGATGGGTACTCCGGTATCTTTTACCTACGCAAATTTCTTTTTTAGACATGTGCAATTCGGTTCGGCACGAATGTCTAATTTACAGAATTTTACCGTTTTCGGGCATTCGGACCGATCCGAATGCATGAAAACATATTTAGAACATTCCCGAATAGCCACGATAATACGAATAGCAAAATAACGAATGCATTCGTTATTTACCGAATGCATGCGGTAAATAACGAATGCATTCGTTATCCATAAGTGAACGTAAAGAATTTATTCTAATAACAAAAAAAAATAATAATAAAAGATGCAGTAGTGGAAAAAAATTGTATCTAACGAAATGCATCTTTTTTATTATGAAATGTTTATTAATTTTTAAACAGGGATCAATTTATGTGAGCGGGTAAAGCACTAAAAATATAGCCGACAATAATATAAATGTAGTGTGTGCGTGTTTTTCACTTTTTTTTTTTTTTTTTTAACATTTTTTAGGTAGTACTACTACTCCCAGCATGGAACACACTGTTCCATGATGGGAGTAGTAGTTAGCTGTACTAATTGACAGATCGTCCCTTGCGATCCTCTTGTATAATGTATAGATGCGGCGGCAGCTCTTCTATGGTCCCCTGCACTCACGTATATATACACATATTCATATTTCCCACAGAGCTGTGATTGGCCAGATGGTTCCAGCCAATCACAGCTCTCTGTGAGAAATAGGAATATGTGTATATATACGGCCGTGCAGGGGACCATAGGAGAGTGGCCGCCGCATCCATACATTATACAGGAGCATCACAGTGGGCGTCAGGAGTGATACCCGCAGTGATCTTTCCTTTACTACAAGTACTACTACTTTATGCAGTACACTCTGCTCCATGCTGGGAGCTGTAGTACCTGCATTAATGGACAGATCGCAGCGGGTGTCAGAAGTTACACTCGCTGCGATATGTCTATTAATGCAGGTACTACAGCTCCCAGCATGGAGCAGAGTGTACTCCATGTTGGGAGTATTAGTACCTGGAGTAAGGGACAGATCACAGCGGATGTCACTCCTCCTGAGACCCGCTGCGATCCTCCTGATGTGAATGTGGGGATCAGCTGTTCTCCGGGCTACAGAGTCGGAAGAACAGCTGTTGCTGAGCCATAGGTAGACATCGTATATCTACTGCCCAGCAAGAACTTACAGTGAGCCGGCAATGTGTATACAGTATACACATTGCTGGCTCAGTTAACCCCTTGCTGAGCTGTGCGCCATGCGCAAGCCCAGCAAGGAAAGGGTTAACTTACACTGCTGGACAGTGTAGGTTAACCCATTGGGCGGTATACACTATATATACAGCTATCTATAGATAGCTGTATATAGTGTATACAGAAGACGAAGTCCGCTTACTTCCCTCGAGTACCGGGCAGGTCTGTGTAGCTCCGCCCCCTAGTGATGATGCCATTAAGGGGCAGAGGTACAGAAGGGAACTAGGCTAGTTAATCTGAAGCTCTGTTCACTTTGTCCGTTTTGTATAATGCAAACAGACCCTTCTGGCAGTGTCTACCCAGACAGGGAGACTCCAGCTGTTGCTAAACTACAACTCCCAGCATGCCCAGACAGCCTTTGGCTGGGAGTTGTAGTTTTGCACCAATTGGTGGCTCCCTGTTTCGGTAGACATTGCATCATGGGTGCTCTCCCCAGTGGACAGCGCCAAAAATTTCATAACCAATTTTTTGGTTTTTTTTTCTTCTCGTTTCAGATCCGTGTATGCAGAGGATTACTGCGGATTCGATTGAATGCGGCAGATTTTTTTTTCTTTTAATAAAATGGTTAACGAGGGCTGTGGGGGAGAGTTTTTTTAAATAAAATAATTTTTCCAATGTGTTGTGTTTTTTTTTATTGAATTTTCAGGCTTAGTAGTTGAAGCCGGTCTTATACGTTTTTTTATTTAAAATTTTTTTTTTTAAACGCATAGGGTTCCCCGTATTTTCATTCTCAGCACAATACCAACCAAACAGCAACAGCCTGACATTACCAGGGTGGGCGAGGACCATTGTTACTGGCCCTCCCCAGCCTAAATAACGCCAGCCTGTTACCGCCTAGGAGCGCCATTTTGACGCTCCTGGCCTGTTGGTACCGGCTCTTCCTGGCACCCCTGTGGCGGTGGGTAATAATTGGCGGTTAGCGCTAGCTGTTTTTGGGGCTAGCACTAAGCCCTGGCTTAGTAATGGATTCGGTCAATAAGACCAGCTTCCACTACTAAGCCTGAAAATTCAATAAAGAAAAACACAGCACATTGGAAAAATTATTTTATTTAAAAAAGCACTCCCCCACAGCCCTCGTTAACCATTTTATTAAAAGAAAAAAATTATAATCCGCCGTAATCCATCAAATCCGCAGTAATCCTCTGCATACACGGATCTGAAACGAGAAGAAAAAAACGCAAAAAATTGGTTATGACATTTTTGGCGCTGTCCGCTGGGGAGAGCACCCATGATGCAATGTCTACCGAAACAGGGAGCCACCAATTGGTGCAAAACTACAACTCCCAGCATGCCCAGACATCCAAAGGCTATCTGGGCATGCTAGGAGTTGTAGTTTAGCAACAGCTGGAGTCTCCCTGTCTGGGTAGACACTGCCAGAAGGGTCTGTTCACATTATACAAAACGGACAATGTGAACAGAGCTTCAGATTAACTAGCCTAGTTCCCTTCTGTAGCTCCGCCCCTAATGACGTCATCACTAGGAGGGTGGAGCTACACGGACCTGCCCGTTACTCGAGGGAAGTAAGCGGACTTCGTCTTCTGTATACACTATATACAGCTATCTCTAGATAGCTGTATATAGTGTATACCGCCCAAAGGGTTAACCTACACTGTCCAGCAGTGTAAGTTAACTCTTACCTTGCTGGGCTTGCGCATAGCGCACAGCTCAGCAAGGGGTTAAGTGAGCCAGCAATGTGTATACTGTATACACATTGCAGGCTCACTGTAAGTTCTTGCTGGGCAGTAGATATACGATGTATACCTACGGCTCAGCGTCAGCTGTTCTTCCGGCTCTGTAGCGGTGAGAACAGCTGATCCCGACATTCACATAAGAACGATCGCAGTGGGTGTCAGGAGGAGTGACATCCGCTGGGATCTGTCCCTTACTGCAGGTACTATTACTCCCAACATGGAGTACAATCTGCTCCATGCTGGGAGCTGTAGTACCTGCATATCGCAGCGAGTGTAACTTCTGATCTGTCTATTAATGCAGGTACTACAGCTGCCAGCATGGAGCAGAGTGTACTGCATGTTGGGAGTAGTAGTACTTGTAGTAAAGGAAAGATCACTGCGGGTATGACTCCTGATGCCCGCTGTGATGCTCCTGTATAATGTAAGGATGCGGGGCTGCTCTCCTATGGTCCCCTGCACGGCCGTATATATACACATATTCCTATTTCTCACAGAGAGCTGTGATTGGCTGGAACCATCTGGCCAATCACAGCTCTGTGGGAAAGATGAATATGTGTATATATACGTGAGTGCAGGGGACCATAGAAGAGCGGCCGCCGCATCTATACATTATACAAAAGGATCGCAAGGGACCCCGGCGATCTGTCAATTAGTACAGGTAACTACTACTCCCATCATGGAACAGTGTGTTCCATGCAGGGAGTAGTAGTACTACCTAAAAAATTTAAAAAAAATAAAAAGTGAAAAACACGCACACAATACATTTTTATTATTGTCGGCTACATTTTTAGTGCTTTACCCGCTCACATAAATTGATCCCTGTTTAAAAATGTATATATATTTAATAATAAAAGAGAAACATTTCGTTAGATGCAATTTTTTCCATCACTACTGTATCTTTTTTATTATTATTTTTTTATGGTACCATACCAAATTTTTATAAAAAGGTATCTCCATAATTTTTTAGGATCGCTAAAGTCCAAAAAAGAATAAAAAGATTTACCGAATGTTCCTGAATACCGAATGTATCCGAAAAATCTAACCGAACACCCGAATACCGAATGTATCCGAAAAATCAAAACCGAAAATATTACCGAACCGAAAAATTTTTCCAAAACGAAAAAACGAAACGAAATGAAAATTTTTCTAGTGCAAAAGTATAATCTTTTTATCTGTCTTTGAAAGAAGATGCGTCTTCACTCCCTCCAATCCCTTTATAGGGAAAATTAAAATGTTTTTACGCTTTGTGGATGATTTTTTTGTCATCTGGGATGGGAGTGAAGACGAATTTTCCAGATTTGTATTACATTTAAATACAATTAATTACATAAATATGATTTTTACACATGTTTTTGGTAACCAATCCCTAGATTTTCTAGACGTTAATATTAACATCGTAAACAACAATATCATAACCTCCTCTTATAGAAAACCTACATCTATAAATGCGTTGCTCCATTTTAAAAGCTCACACCCAATTCACATTAAAAAATTTATCCCCCACGGACAATTCGTTAGAATTAAAAGGATTAACAATGACAAGGAAACATTTCTAAAACAAGCACAAGAACTATCTACCCGCTTTTTAGAATGGGGGTACCCCGCAGCAATAATTGAAAATGCCTTCAGAAAAGTAGAATCCAAAACAAGGGAAGAACTATTACAAAATGATAACGAAAAGAAAAATCAAAATAGACAAGCTATAAGAGTTACATTTTCTTTTAATAATTCACCCATGAATGATATTATTAGAAATACCATTAAAAAGAATTGGTTTATATTAGAACAAAATGAGGATCTAAAAAATATATTTTTTCCCAGACACCAATTATCACATACCGCAGGGATAAAACAATCCGTAATCTCATCAACAATACTAAAAGAACACATAAACCTAAAAGCAATTGGTTAACTGACTCACGCCCCATAGGTAATTTTAAATGTGGAAATTGCTCCCTATGTCAAGCCAACATTTTGAACAATACTCTAAAATTAGGAGGAGAATATGTCAGAGTAAAACAGTTCATAACATGCAAAACCGCTAATGTGGTTTACTGCCTTACTTGCCCTTGCGGCTTTTTCTATGTCGGCAAGACAAAAAGGCAGATGATTGTCCGAGTTAAAGAGCACCTTCGTTCTGTCCAAACAGGGACCGGAGTACAAAAACTGATTCAACATATCAGACTTGTACATGCAGGCGATCCATCCTGTATAAAATTCGCTGGCATCGAACGGGTGGATATACCCGATCGAGGAGCCGATAGACATAAAGCATTAATCCAGGCGGAAGCCAGGTGACATTTAGGCTTTAACGATAAGAACGAATTAGGAGTCTTCATATGAAAAAGCTGAATTGAAACGTGTTTTTAACATGTCTCATGTTTTGCACTCGTCACTTTGTGAAGTATTGTCTTTAATGAATCAAATTTTTTACTCACCTATGTATGTTCACCACGAGTGACGTCTACCTGTTGCATAAAAGACATGATCCAACGTAGTGACATCAGTTTGGAGCCAGAGGAAACGCAGAGATGGTGTGAAACAATTGTCGCTCCACCGTTTGTCTGTCAGCCCCTGCCTCGTGTCCGCACCTCTATGTTCTTCTCCGATACGTGTCATGTGAAGTGAAGTAAACGCATCTATTGAAGTTTAACGATCGGGGTGATTGCTCCATTTTTTTTCTGAATCTCTTGCTGGAAATTTATTGCTACATGAACTGTATCTGCATTCAATGTGAGCACCCCCTGCACACTTCAAACACGACTAGCCACACAGCCATTCTCACTGTCTGTTCAAGAAATTGACCTCTCTGTTGAAAACCGGACTTTGGTGCCAGTGCACACATTGATAAAAAACATAATGTTTAACCCCTTAAGGACCCATTTTTTACCTTAATGACCAGGCTCTGCTTTTATTTTTTTCACATGTATCTCTTTAAATGGTGATAACTTTAGAATGCTTTTTCTGAGCGGAGAAATTCTGGGATAGTTTTTTCATGACATATTGTACTTTACATAAGTGGTATATTTTAGCTGACACTCCGCATTTTTTGTGAAAAACTCCAAAATATTGTGAAAAACATGAAAATTTCTGGCGCTTACATTTTTCTTATGATGTACACTGTGCGGTAAAAGTGATGTTATATTTAATCTGTGGGTCAGTACGATTATGGCGATACCAATTTTATATAGCTTTCTATGTTCTTTTTCTTTTTCTGAGCAAAATCATTTTTCTGCCATTCATTTTACAACAGCCGTAACTTTTTTATTTTTCGTTCGACGCCATTGAGTAAGGGCTTATTTTTTGCGGGATGAGCTGCACTTTTTATTGGTATCATTTTTGCGATACTTGCTACCTTTTGATCTTTTTTATTCCGCTATTTGTACCAAAATTGGTAAGTTAAGTTCTTTTTTTGTTGTTTTATTTTTTTTTTACAGCGTTCACCATGCGGGATAATTACATTATAGTTTTATAGTACACATCATTACGTACGTGGCAATACCTATTATTATTACTACCTATATGATTTGTGTTTTTGATCTTTTTGTGATAATACAGGGCTTTTATTGGGAAAGGGGCCCTTTTTTTTTTTTACACTTCATACTTTTATTGTAGAACTTTTTATTACATTTTTTATACTTTTTACAGGTTATACTATGCTGCAATACATTTGTACTGCAGCACAGTATGACCCGACCAGCTGCACACTGTACACCCTGTGTGATCCAGCCTGTGGCTGGATCTCACAGACTTCCGTAGCTGGCAGATAGGAGGTCATGATCTGACCTCCTGCTGCCATAGCAACCAATGGCGACATACGATTGTATCACAGCGACGCCGTTGGTGAACAGGGGGAGTTCACTCCCCCTGTCAACACCATAGATGCCGTCATCAGGATTAATCACGGCATCTATAGGGTTAATGCTGCCGGAACTGGGCGACTCTGGCAGCTGCAGCCGGACTTCGGCTGTGATCGACAGCTGGGTCCCGCCGCTGATCTCTTGCACTGCCCGCGGCAGTGCCAGAGATCGCTAGGACGTATGCATAGGTCCCAGCGTTCAAATGTGTCAGGTGCTGGGACATAAGCATACGTCCTATAGCAGGAAGGGGTCAATTGCATATTTATACATGCAATTTTTTGGCTAGTGCCACACAAAACAGGTTTAGAAAATAGTCAAAAAACTGTTTTTGAGTTTTGTAAACACATTGTTTAACCCCTAGAGGATGCAGGGCATATAGGCATGTCCTGAGTCTGGTCCCACACTTATAAGCAAGCTCACAAGCTGAGCGTGCTTCCTACCTGGTGGTTCCCGGTTGCTATAAGAAGTCAGGACCTATGGTTGCCGATTGGGCCAATGTCTGGCATTAACCCTTAAGACACTACAATCAAAGTTGATTGTGGTATCTAAATGCGGGTGTCAGGATCCGGACTGGTATGCAGCAAGGACACTGGAGGTGGATCCTCTGTGTCAGTGGGGTGATGGCGTGGGCCGTACCAGGGGAACGGAATCTAAGGGGTTACTGGTTTTCACCAGAGCCCGCTGCAAAGCGGGATGGACTTGCAGCGGCAGGTAACCCCCAGGTCGTTCCACCCGATAGCGACTCAACCCCAACTGACAGCTGAGACAGGCGCAGTACACAGGGACAAGGCAAGAGCAAGGTCGGACGTAGCAGAAGATCAGGGCAGGCAGCAAGAGTCGTAGTCGGGGGCAACAGCAGAAGGTCTTGGTACACAGGCTTGGGAACACACTAAACGCTTTCTCAGGGCACTAAGGCAACAAGATCCGGCAAGGACAGGAAGGGGAAGTGGGTTTTTATTCACATGGAGCAGGTGGGAGCTGATTAGGAAGATTGGGCCAGGCACCAATTAGCGGTGTGCTGGCCCTTTAAATCTGAGAGCCCCGACGCGCGCGCGCCCTAGAGACCAGAGCGCGCACCGGGACCCAGCAGGAGATCGGGACAGGTGAGTGGGACGGGGTGCGATCCGCGAGCGGGCACGTCCCGCTAGGCGGATAGCATCCTCGCCGGGCACAACAGAGCAGCGTCTCCGGTCAGCGCTGCCGACCGGAGCGCTGCAGGGCAGGAGATGCCGCGAGCGCTACGGAGGAGGAAGAGGAGCCGGAGTGCTCGGCGTAACAGTACCCCCCCTTTGGTCTCCCCCTCTTTTTGGAGCCCAGGAACCTATGGATGAGCTCCTTGTCGAGGATATTGTCCTCGGGCTCCCAAGACCTCTCTTCGGGCCACAATTCTCCCAGTCAACGAGAATTTTTTTACCTCTGACCACCATGGAGGCGAGGATTTCTTTTACCGTGAAGACATCAGAGGAACCAGAGACAGGAGCAGGAACAGTGACCTTGGGGGAAAAGCGGTTAAGAACGAGAGGTTTGAGAAGGGAAACATGAAAGGAGTTAGGAAGACGAAGAGAAGGAGGAAGATGAAGCTTGTAGGAGACAGAATTGATTTGACTTTTGACTTTAAATGGTCCAAGGTAACGTGGACCCAGCTTGTAGCTAGGAACACAAAACCGGATATATTTGGCAGAGAGCCACACTTTGTCCCCAGGAGCGAAGACAGGAGGAGTTCTTCTCTTCTTATCTGCATGTCTCTTCATACGAGACGAGGCCAGTAGGAGCGACTTTTGAGACTCCTTCCAGATAACAGAGAAGTCCCGGGTTACTTCATCTACGGCAGGAACTCCAGAAGAAGTGGGAATGGGGAGGGGGGGCCGAGGGTGACGGCCGTACACCACAAAGAATGGGGATTTGGCGGAGGATTCAGAATTTTTGAAATTTTATGAGAATTCAGCCCAGGGCAGAAGGTTGACCCAATCATCTTGGCGGCAGGAGACAAAATGTCGCAAGTAGTCACCAAGAATCTGGTTTACTCGCTCTACTTGTCCATTGGATTGGGGGTGATAGGAGGACGAGAAATTTTATTTGATCTTTAATTGGTTACAGAGAGCTCTCCAAAATTTTGACACAAATTGAACGCCTCTATCCGAGACGATATGCGTGGGAAGCCTGTGAAGGCGAAAAATGTGCAGAAAAAATTGTTTCGCCAACTGTGGCGCAGAAGGAAGACCTGGAAGCGGAATGAAGTGAGCCATTTTGGAAAAATGATCAATGACCACCCAGATGACGGTATTGCCATGGGATACAGGAAGATCAGTAATGAAATCCATGTCAATTTGGGACCATGGTTGCTCAGGGACAAGCAAAGGAAGGAGGAGTCCAGCAGGCTTCTGGCGAGGGGTTTTATCCCGGGCACAAATAGTACAGGCCCGAACGAAATCAGTAACGTCACCCTCTAGTGTAGGCCACCAATACAGACGGGAAATGACTGAATGGACTTTTTAATGCCAGCATGACCAGCCAGGTGAGAGGAATGCCCCCATTTGAGGATCTTGAGGCGAAGGCGTGGAGGAACAAAAGTTTTTACAGGGGGGGGGGGGTTTGTCCCAGTGAGGCTGGAGCAGAGGAGACCAGGCACTCAGGCGGTACGATATGCTGCAGAGGGGTTTCAGATTTGGAGGCATCAGAGGAACGAGAAAGGGCATCAGCTCTGACATTCTTGTCAGCGGGACGTAAGTGTATCTCGTCTGGAACGAAGGAAGCAGACAGCCTTCCGAAACGCGTCGATAGGTTTGTGGACCATAGAGGATACCGTAGTGACGTCACTTAGATCCAAATCACCTCCACCTGATTCACCTGACAGCGAGCGGGCAGGTAGGTCGAGACGCCACCGGCCGGGGCGCACTCCCACTGCCGCCAAACGCTCCCTTTAACTAACCGGATTACAACCAACGATTTCCCGGACTGAACTCCAACTCTACACCTGTTTATTAATCCAGGAATACCTTCATTGAGGGCCCGCAACAGTGCTGACCGCGCAACAGGTACCTGCGGGAGCTTTACCAGGTACGCCACTAAGTGATTTAATAGTAATCATCTACTTATAAAAATACTCCTATGCTTTGTGGACATTCCATTAGCTTACAATACTCTGTTGTGACTATATTATTATTATAAATTATACAGAGTTGAATGGTATAAAGGGGCTTCATTCACATTTTTTTCAACCTCTGGAGTACCCTCAGGGAGAGCCCACAGCATCAAGCATTTTCCTCTACAATATCCATACAGAATCTGTAATACAGCTCTTGAACAGGTATTAATAAGAACGACTTTGTAGAAAGTATTCATCATTCTTTTCACCATAATCAGATTGTTTAATCCGTTTTATACCATAGGAAAATCACCCCTTCAGCTTACCACATCAGCCATTCAAACCACCATCGCTCGCACCAGCGCGACCGATCATTTAAAGGTAGACCTTGTTTTATAGATAGAGCTCATTCAAATTGATATGCATATCTTTATGTAATCCAGTCACTGTATTCCCATTTTTCGGTCATTAGGTGAGCACTTCCTCACACCACCTACAGTTTCATCCATATCTTCAGGATCTTTCCCTCCTCCTACAGCAGCATCAGGTTAGTCCCCACCACCTAGCTTTAATAGATATGTGTCTGAGACAGCGCTTGCCAATTCAATAATACGTTTTGTTATATCCATTATATATCGGTGTGCATTATCAGGAGAGCACATCTATTGGCCAAGCAGCAGTCCAGCCACTGATCACATCCAAATCCATTCAGCGCTAGTGAATTTTTCTAATCAGTTGTTCAGCAAAGATCCTTTTCCTGTTGAAGTTCCTGGCGTCTTTCCGAGAAAAGCATGTCGATGCGGGTGGCCAAATGGATAAGTTCAGACAGATTGACAGGAATTTCTCGTGCGGCCAGGACATCTTTGATGTTACTGGATAAGCCTTTCTTGAAGGTCGCGCAGAGGGCCTCATTGTTCCAGGATAGCTCCGAGGCGAGGGTACGGAATTGGATGGCGTATTCGCCCACAGAAGAACTCCCTTGGACGAGGTTCAGCAAAGCAGTCTTGGCTGAGGAGGCCCGGGCTGGCTCCTCAAAGACACTACGTACTTCTGAGAAGAAGGACTGGATAGTAGCGGTGGCGGGATCGTTGCGGTTCCAGAGCGGTGTGGCCCATGACAAGGCCTTTCCAGACAGGAGGCTGACCACGAAAGCCACCTTAGAACGTTCAGTAGGAAATTGGTCCGACATCATCTCCAGGTGTAGGGAACACTGGGACAGGAAGCCACGGCATTGTTTTGAGTCCCCATTAGAGATGAGCGAACTTTTCAAAAATTTGATTCGGCCGATTCGCCGAATTTTCCCGAAAAGTTTGTTTCGATCCGAATTTATTTGCGGCGAATCGATGTTAAAGAGGCTATTTCTAGCCTACATACAGCCTCTATAGGGGTATAGAACACTTTGCTGTGTCCTAAAACGCATATGGAGTGTGCTGGGGTAGTGAAATAATACTGTTATTCAGAATAGCATGCAGATTACCGGCATCGCTCTTAGAATCACTGCCGCACAGCAGCACAATAACAGAGCCTGGTGGTGGCATCAGTGTCAGGAGACCATATAGTGACTGAATGACATAGCGTGGACATGTTGGCAGAAAGAGGAGACCATTTAGTGGCTGAATGGCACAGCGTGGAGTTGGCTGATGCACTAGTACACTACACACCAGGGCTTCACAATCCCCTCCAAAAAACAAGATATTTTTTTTTTTTTTAAAGAAATACCTTTGTGTAAGAACAAGCGCATATCCAACAGTTCACAAGACTCTATAATGCAGGACGGTGGACCACCCAAAGACATTCTTCTCAAAAATAATAAACCACACAATGTTTGAAATTTTTTTACAAAAACTAATTCAATATGTGTGTAAGCGCATCTGTCTCCAAAAGATCAGATCACCAAGGGACTTTTTTTGACCAAAATGATGAAGCAGAGTTAATCCCTGTCCGTATTTTTTTTTTTCATTAAACATGCAACAAGCGTTCCGTTGTGTAACGATTAGCATTCTGGAAAATTCAATTTTATTACTGATAAAATTATCAGTAAATAAAAAAATAAAAACACTACCCAAGAGTGTTTAATAACCCCATACATTGCACCACGAGCAGTCAAGAGTAGGCCTCAGCAGTACCTAAGAGGCTTTAATAACCCCCCTTTGCACGATCAATTGCGAGATCGAGCAATACCAGGTGTGTCATGCCCTCTGATATCCGGGGCCGCAGGCGCGCTCCACTGAACGGATTAGCATGTCTCTATCTTTCATCGACCGGTGCTGGTAACCCGCTAACTCCCGGAAAGGTAAGCTGCCGCGAAGCAGGTGGTCTCCCCCGGGCACGTTTGGCTCCAGAATTTCCACTACTGCCACACCATGCTGACTGTCAACCGTGCTACCGCCTTGCTGACTCAAGGGCAACCTGCAACTCTCTTCTCCCGATGATGAACCCCCTTCTCCTGAGATCGAGCAATAACAGGTGTGTTATGCCCTCAGATGTCCAGGGCTGCAGGCGCGCTCCACTGAACGGATTAGGGTGTGTCCATCTTTTTTTGTAGCACCCGCAATCCAAAAATGTTTAATTCCCAGACCCAGGCCCCACCTCTGCGGCATCAGGAACCCATTTATTGCCTGAAGCTTGGAGTTGGCTGATGCACCAGTACACACAGAGCTTCACAATCCGCCCCAAAATCAACAAAATTGTATAAAATTTGTTTTTTAAATTCACAACTTTGTGTAAGCACAAGCGCATATCCAACATTTCAGAAGACTCTATAAGGCAGGACAGTGGACCACCCAAAGACTTTCTTCTCAAAAATAATGAACCACACAATTGTTGAATAAAAAAAAAAAATATTGAAATTCCTAGACCCATGTAGGGATTCGGCAGGCTGGATGTGGATCCTCTGTGTCAGCGAGGGATAGGCGTGGACCGTACCGGTGGATCGGTTCTAGGTTGCTACTGGTATTCACCAGAGCCCGCCGCAAAGCGGGATGGTCTTGCTGCGGCGGTAGCAACCAGATCGTATCCACCGGCAACGGCTCAACCTCGCTGACTGCTGAGAAGGCGTGGTACAGAAGGACTAGACAGAGGCGAGGTCAGACGTAGCAGAAGGTCAGGCAGGCGGCAAGGTTCGTAGTCAATGGTGAAAGCAGAAGGTCGGGAACACTGGTATGGCAAAAACTACAAATTGACCCAAAAGGGGGCTATGAGGCCAAAACAATACAATTAGCCAAACCCCAAGGCCGTAGCCTGGGGTGCAAAACACCTCAATTTTTCCCCCTAAAACATAACTTTTAATGGTATATATCTAAAAGGTAACAATTCCAGAAAGTGATAGTTAAAAAATGCAATGTCACATGGGAGGATAATAGTTATTGGAGCAGCATGGCTTCCAGTATACAGGGCTCTGCAGAAGCCCAAACTTCCCAGTTGTGACACTAGTTAAAACACAAAATTGCCGCCTCTACATGTTTCGCCGTCACACGGCGTTCTCAAGAGGCAATATGTGGCAACATCCTGGAATTGTTACCTTTTAGATATATACCATTAAAAGTTATGTTTTAGGGGGAAAAATTGAGGTGTTTTGCACCCCGGGCTACGGCCTTGGGGTTTGGTTAATTGCACTGGTATGGCAAACACAGGAACGCTTTCTCTGGGCACAAGGGCAACAAGATCCGGCAATGCTGGGAAGGGGAAGTGAGGTATATATGAGCAAGTGGTGCACTGGCCCTTTAAATCTTAGAGAGCTGGTGCGCGCGCGCGCGCCCTAGAGAGCGGGGCCGCGCGTGCTAGGACGTGACAGCCGGGGACCGGGACAGGTGAGTAGCTTGGGATGCAATTCGCGAGTGGGCGTGTCCCGCTATGCGATTCTCATCCCCGCCGGCAGTGTCAGTGCAGCGCTCCCGGTCAGCGGGTCTGACCGGAGCGCTGCAGAGAGGAAAATGCCACGAGCGCTCCGGGGAGGAGCAGGGACCCGGAGCGCTCGGCGTAACAGTACCCCCCCCCCCCTTAGGTCTCCCCCTCTTTTTGTCTGCTTGTCCCTTCATGGGAGACAAGGCCATTGGGAGCGATTCTTGAGTTTCTTTCTGGAAGACAGAGAAGTCCTGGGTAAATTCATCAAAGGCAGGCAGTCCAGAAGAAGTGGGAATGGGAGGGGGGGCAGAGGGTGAAGCTTGCCACAGGGCAGAGTGTTACCAGGAAGGGGGCTATGAGGAGGCAAAATCTCTGCTTGTTTTTTGCAAAAAACATCGGCATAGTCCTGATAGGCCTTGGGGAGACCTGGTATAGGAGGAGTCACTGAGGTTTGACTGACGGGACTGGGAGCAGACGTGAGGCATTTTTTGTGGCAAGAAGCACCCCAGCTCTTGATCTCCCCGGTGGTCCAGTCAAGGGTCGGAGAATGGCATTGGAGCCATGGCAGACCGAGGAGGACTTCAGAGGTGCAGTTGGGCAGAACAAAAAATTACATTTTTTCGTGATGCAGTCCAATGTTCATAAGCAGGGGTTCTGTGCGGTAACGCACCGTGCAGTCCAATTTTACTCCGTTGACCGAGGAAATGTAGAGCGGCTTGACGAGACGGGTCACAGGGATGTTGAACCTATTAACAAAAGACGCCAAAATTAAATTTCCCGCAGAACCAGAGTCCAAGAAGGCCACAGCTGAGAAGGAGGAGTTGGCAGAAGGAGAAATCCGGACGGGCACAGTGAGACGTGGAGAAGCAGACTTCATACCAAAAGACGCCACTCCCACGTGAGCTGGGTGCGTGCGTTTCCCAGACGTGGAGGATGAATAGGGCAATCCACTAGGAAATGTTTGGTACTAGCCCAGTACAGACATAAATTTTTATCTCTGCGGCGAGTCCTCTCTTCATGGGTCAGGCGAGACCGATCCACTTGCATAGTCTCCTCGGCGGGAGGCACAGGGGTAGATTGCAAAGGATGCTGGGAGAGAGGTGTCCAGAGATCAAGGTCCTTTTCCTGGCGGAGCTCCTGGTGTCTTTCAGAAAAACGCATGTCAATGCGGGTGGCCAAATGGATAAGTTCATGCAGGTTGGCAGGAATTTCTCGTGCGGCCAGCACATCCTTGATGTTACTGGATAGGCCTTTTTTAAAGGTCGCCCTAGAGAGCGGAGCCACTCGCACCAGGACGTGACAGCCAGGGACCGGGACAGGTGAGTAGCTTGGGATGCGATTTGCGAGCGGGCGCTTCCCGCTATGCGAATCGCATCCCCGCCGGCAGTGTCAGTGCAGCGCTCCCGGTCAGCGGGTCTGACCAGGGCGCTGCAGAGAGGAAAATGCCGCGTGCACTCCGGGGAGGAGCAGGGACCCGGAGCGCTCAGCGTAACAACCCAGGCCCCACCTCAGCTGCATCAGCAACCCATAGGTTGCCTGAAAGACACAGCCTGGAGTTGGCTGATGCACGAGTACACACCCGGGCTTCACAATCCACCCCAAAAAAACGCAATTTTTTAAAAATTGTCTTACAAAATACCTTTTTGTTAAAGCAAGCGCATATACAGCAGTTCAGAAGACTCTATAATGCAGGACGGTGGACCACCCAAATACATTCTTCTATAATATAATAAACCACACAATATGTTCAAATTTTTTAAATAATTGAAATTCCAAGACCAAGGCCCCACCTCTGCTGCATCAGTATCCCATATATTGCCTAACGGACACAGACTGGAGTTGACTGATGCACGAGTACACACTACACACCCATCACCCAGGCTTCACAATCCACCCCAAAAAAACGCAAATGATATCGAAATTGGCGGACAAAATCCCTTTTTTTTAAAAAAACAAGCGCATATACAGCAGTTCAGAAGACTCTATAATGCAGGATGGTGGACCACCCAAAGACATTCTTCTCAAAAGTAATAAACCACACAATGTTTGAAATTTGGTTAAAAAACATTATTACATGTGTGTAAGTGCATCTGTCTCCAAAAAATCAGATGGCAAAAGGATTCTATTCGCCAAAAATGATTAAGCAGAGTTAATCCCTCTCCATCTATTATTTTTTTCATTAAAAAATCGCACGCAACAAATTTTACCGTTGTGTAACGGTTAGCATTCTGCAAAATTCAATTTTATTACTGATAAAATTACCAGTAAATTTAACAATAACACTACCCAAGAGTGTTTAATTACCCCATACATTGCACCAGGAGCAGTCAGGAGTAGGCCTCAGCAGTACCCAAGAGGCTTTAATAACCCCTTACCTTGCCTGATCAATTGCGAGATGTGGTGTGTTATGGCCTCAGATGTCCTGGGCCGCACTAGCGCTCCACTGAACGGATTAGCGTCTCTCTATCTTTCAAGAACAGGTGCGTGTTGCACGCTGAAACCAGTTCGTGATAGGGATCTGTGATTGCAATTATTTAATCTTAAAACGAGGAATTACCAGTAAGTGAGGGTCTTAAGCCGGCGTTTATTAAGTCCCTGCCCTTTGTACACACCGCCCGTCGCTATAAGCGATTGGATTAGTTAGTGAGTTGGTTATTGAGGTCCTCGGATCGGCCCAGGCGGGGTAAGAGAAGGCCCTGGCAGAGCGCCGAGAATTTAACGATCATTGTTGAAATTTGCATTAAGCATGTATTTAGCTAATGCTAAACATCCCAAAATTTAAGGCCCAAGGCCAGAGGCACCAGGGAGGCAAGTAGTTCCTGAAAGACACAGAATGAGTCTGGAGCATGCATTTGCAGTACCCAAGAGGTTTTCATAACCCCTTACATTTAAAGATCAATGTTGACATTTGCATTAAGCATGTATTTAGCTACTGCAAAACTTCAAAAAATGATAGGCCCAAGGCCAGAAGCTTCAGTTTTCCCCATATTAGGAGCATAGTTGTGCCCCAGATTAGACAGAATAGATGTCCCCCAGATTAGGACCATAGTTGTCCCCCAGATTAGGCAGCATGGATGTCACCCAGATTAGGCAGCATAGATGTCCCCCAGATAAGGAGCATACTTGTCCCCCAGATTAGGCAGCATAGATGTCACCCAGATTAGGAGCATAGTTGTCCCCCCAGAGTAGGCAGCATAGATGTCACCCAGATTAGGCAGCATAGATGTCCCCCAGATTAGGAGCATACTTGTCTCCCAGATTAGGCAGCATAGATGTCCCCCAGTTTAGGCAGCATAGTTGTCCCCCAATCAGCGCGGGCCGGTCAGAGCCAATCAAAGGGCCGTATGTGTCAAGCGGGCCGTACAATCCCCAGGTCTGCCCCAGAGGGTTTCATGACCAACCACAATAGAGAAAATTTTGTTGTAGGAGCATGGTCAATCTACTCAGACCCATCTGTCATTGGTGGCTGGAAATCCTGGCTGATCCATCCCTGATTCATCTTGACAAACGTCAGTCTCTCCACATTTTTAGTGGACAGACGAGTTCGCCTTGGGGTGACTATGGCCCCGGCCACACTAAACACCCGCTTCGATGACACACTACTGGCCGGGCAGGACAGCTTTTCCAGGGCAAACTCCGCTAGTTGCGGCCATAAATAGAGTTTGGCTGCCCAGAAGTAAAGCGGATCTTCAACGGTTGTTGGCAGGGTCATGTCGAGGTAAGCCATCACCTGCTGGTTCAGGTCCTGCTCCATGTCCACCTGCTGCTGATGAGTAGCTTCACTATGCGGTTGAAGGAAGCTACTCATCAGCGACTGTAGACTCAGGCTGCTGATTGAGCCGGTACTGCTCCTGCCACCCCTCCTCTCCCCAGCAGCCGTGGCAGTGGAAGGTGAGCGCAGAGGGCCCCCCGAGTCAGACCTGTGAGTGGATGGACCATGTGGCCGATAGGCATCGGCCAACCAACTACGTAGAAGCTCCCTGAAGTAGGTCAGTTTGTCCTCCCTCTCAGTGGGTGTAAAAAAGTCCCCCATTCTGGGCCGGTAGCGAGGGTCTAATAAGGTGGAGATCCAGAAGTCATCGCGCTGATGAATTTTGACAATTCGGGGGTCACTACGCAAGCAACTCAGCATGCATCGTGCCATTTGTGACAGTGACTCACTGGAACTACCTGCCTCCATCTCCACTGCATACTGCCACGGTGTGTCAGGGTCCTCTGTCTCGCCTCCCTCGTAATAACCCTCCAGCTCCTCTGGCTGCTCCTGCTCCTCCTCTCCTGTCCAATGACCAGAAACTCCGGCAATCTCATCCACCGTAAACTGTGCTCCGCTCTGCCCCTCATCATCCTCCTCCAGTTCATCCCCCACAGGACTCATGTAGCCTTCTGATGTAGGCGCAACATCTCCAAAACAGCCATGTTTTCAATCATTTTTTGGAGTAAATGTAGGAGTGGAATTACGTTGTTTATGGCGTAATTCGAGCGACTAACAAAAAATGTGGCTTCCTCAAAGGGCCTCAGCAAACGGCAGGTGTCACGTATGAGCTGCCACTCGTTCACATTGAAGTTACACAGGGGAGTACTCCTATCTGCTCGTATCATAAAAAAATCTGTGATGGCTTTTCTTTGTTCGGATAGTCTGTCCAACATATGGAGGGTGGAATTCCAACATGTGGCAACGTCACAAATGAGACTATGTTGTAGGATACCGTTCTGACGCTGCACCTCAAGCAAAGTGTGCTTGGCGGTGTACGAGTGGCTGAAGTGCATGCACAGTTTCCTTGCCATTGTCAGGACGTCTTGCAAATGGGGTGAAGACTTGATGAACTTCTTGACAACCAGATTCAACACGTCTGCCATGCAGGGTGAATGGTTCACACTTCCTTGTCGCAGCGTGGCCACAATGTTCTTCCCATTGTCGGTCACCATGGTTCACATTTCCATATTTCGTGGAGTAAGCCATACTCTTATTTCTTCCCTAATGAACTTTAGCAGTTCCTCCCCTGTGTGACTCCGTTCGCCAAGGCAAACCATGTGAAGGACGGCTTGACACCGCTGTGCCCTACACACGTGGTACGATGAAGGGCCACCGAGGTTTGGATGTGCAGTGGAGGCCGAGGACACGGGGGAGGAGGAGGTGTACACTGTAAAAGGACCAACTGCCTGGGAGCGAGAGCGTGGAGGAGGTAGCGGTGTGACCTGTCCAAGTTGCTGCTGTGGCTGTGCAGGAACATTTATCCAGTGGGCCGTAAGTGACATGTATTGTCCCTGCCCGTAGTTACAGCACCACACGTCGGCGCTGCCGTGCACTTTTGAACACACCAAAAGGCTCAAGGACTGGCTCACCTTCTCTTGTACAAACTTATGCAGGGATGGTACTGCCTTCTTCACAAAGAAACGATGGCTTGGGACTCTCCACCTCGGCTCGGCACAAGCCATCAATTCCCTGAAAGCTGCAGAGTCCACCAGTTGGAAAGGGGGGGACTGTAACACCAGCAACTTGGACAGGAGCACATTCAACTTCTGCGCCATTGGATGAATGGGCTCATACTGTTGTCTCTTGGACATTGCTTCGCCGATCGATTGTTGGTGGAATTGCTGACTACGAGCGGAGGAAGCAGAAGCGCAAGAATGATTGTTTGACACAATGCTCCCTTCGGCTGAGGTGGCGGAGCCTTGGCTGGATGATGGAGGGAGCGGATGGCCACAGGCTGGAATACTACCTCGGAGCCACGGTTATCCCAGGCCGCTTTATGGTGGCGAATCATGTGTTGAAGCAGGGCCGTGGTGCCGAGATTGGGACCCTGGCCACGCTTCACTTTCTGCCCACAGATTTTGCATGTGACTACGCTAAGGTCCTCCAGATTCTTTATGAAGAACAACCACACCGCAGAGTAGCTGACTTTCCCACCCGTAGTTCGCACTATTTCACTGCAATTGGCACAGTCTCAGAACCCCTGTTCCACTACCTCCCTGAATGGTAGCTTGCCACGAAGCAGGTGGTCTCCCCCTGGCACGTTTGGCTCCTGAATTTCCACTACTGCCATCACCATGCTGATTGCCAACCGTGCTACCGCCTTGCTGCAATGATGAGCGCACTGTTAAGCGTATTTGTACGCAGGAAAAACTTTTTTTTTTCTTTAATACACCGGCAGGTATATAACGTGTGGTATAACACTTAATTTAGCACAGAGACAGAAAAAAAGGAAGTATATGGTACACTATTTGCTTGTATTTAGGCCCTTTGCAATGATAAGGCCACTGTTAAGCGTATTTTTACTCAGGAAAAAATGTATTTTCTTTAATACACTGGCAGGTGTATAACGTGTGGTATAACACTGAATTTAGCACAGAGACAGAAAAAAAGGTGGTATATGGTACGCTATTTGCTTGTATGTAGGCCCTTTGCAATGATAATGCCACTGAAAAAGCGTATTTGTACTCAGGAAAAACTTTTTTTTCTTTAATACACCGGCAGGTGTATAACGTGTGGTATAACACTGAATTTAGCACAGAGACAGAAAAAAAGGTAGTATATGGTATGCTATTTGCTTGTATTTAGGCCCTTTGCAATGATAAGGCCACTGTAAAGCGTATTTGTACTCAGGAAAATAAAAATCTCTTTAATACACCAGCTGGTGTATAACGTGTGGTATAACACTGAATTTAGAACAGAGACAAAACAAAAGGTGGTATATGGTACACTATTTGCTTGAATTTAGGCCCTTTGCAATGATAAGGCCACTGTTATGTGTATTTTTACGCAAGAAAACCTTTTTTTTCTTTAATACACCGGCAGGTATATAACGTGTGGTATAACACTGAATTTAGCACAGAGACAGAAATAAAAGGTAGTATATGGTATGCTATTTGCTTGTATTTAGGCCCTTTGCAATGATAAGGCCACTGTTAAGTGTATTTTTACTCATCAAAATATTTTCTTTAATACACCAACAGGTGTATAATGTGTGGTATAAAACTGAATTTAGCACAGAGACAGAAAAAAAGGTGGTATATGGTACGCCATTTGCTTGTATGTAGGCCCTTTGCAATGATAATGCCACTGAAAAAGCGTATTTGTACTCCGGAAAAAAAATTTCTCCTTTAATACACCGGCAGGTGTATAACGTGTGGTATAACAATTAATTTAGCACAGAGACAGAAAAAAAGGTAGTATATGGTACGCTATTTGCTTGTATTTAGGCCCTTTGCAATGATAAGGCCACTGAAAAAGCGTATTTGTACTCAGGAAAAACTTTTTTTTCTTTAATACACCGGCAGGTGTATAACGTGTGGTATAACACTGAATTTAGCACAGAGACAGAGTAACAGGTGAAAAATGGTAAAAAGGCACTAAAGTCCAAACTAATATGACTTGTTTCTGAACAGCAGCAGGACCCAACAGTGCAGCACCACAAAAAAAAAAAAATCCAGGGATTAAACCCTAAATTGCACTCTGTCACACAATTCTGAGCAGCAGAAGATTTGTGGAGAAAAAAAAACTCAATAGAGCTGAAAAATTAGGAGATAAGATGCTTCAGAAAGTTCAGGCAGCTTGGAGATCTGTATGAGGCAGCTGACAGCTATCTGCCCCTCTCTGCTGCAATGCTCTAAAACGTGAATAGGAGGTTTAGCTATCAATGATCCTTCTCAGAGTAACAGCACAGAACTCTGCACTCCTGCCTTTCCCTAATGCTGATGTGACTAGCAGTTGCAGTGTAACGCTGTGGTATGAGCTATTCACACACACACACAGTCCCGTCCTCTCCATCTGAGTGCATAGATGAAATGAAGTGAGGCAAGATGGCCGCCGATAATATAGGGGCTGTCACATCACAGGGGTCAGTGAACACTGATGGGCTGCATCTCACATGTGGTTCAGGGTCAGCCCGCCTACATTCATTCCCGACGCTGTTTCCCGCCCTCCCATAATCCCCTGCCCCATGTACTCACATGTGGCTCCGCCATCTTAGCTCTACAATAGCCTGGAACGCTGTAAAATGGAGTTTAATGAAGCGATTCGTGCAATAGAATCGCGGCAATATTCGTATTCATTGCGAATCGGATTTTTCATGAAATTCGTAACGAGTTCGGCTTCGTCAAGTTTGATTCGCTCATCTCTAGTCCCCATCAAACTTGTCCGGTAGAGACAGGCGGAAGCTGGGAGCAGCCACTCGCTGCGGAGCAGATGCCGAGCTGGCGGAGGAGATGATTGCTGTAATCAGTCAGTTGAGTCAGCTGCTGTCCTTGTTGCGCAATCTGTTCTGATTGCTGGGCGACCACCGTGGTTAGGTCAGCGACACTAGGCAGCGGGACCTCAGCGGGATCCATGGCCGGATCTACTCTCAGGATCCGGACTGGTATGCAGCGATGACACTGGAGGTGGATCCTCTGTGTCAGTGGGGTGATGGTGTGGGCTGTACCAGGGGAACGGAATCTAAGGGGTTACTGGTTTTCACCAGAGCCCGCCGCAAAGCGGGATGGACTTGCAGCGGCAGGTAACCCCCAGGTCGTTCCACCCGATAGCGACTCAACCCCAACTGACAGCTGAGACAGGCGCGGTACACAGGGACAATACAAGAGCGAGGTCGGACGTAGCAGAAGGTCAGGGCAGGCAGCAAGAGTCGTAGTCAGGGGCAACAGCAGAAGGTCTGGGTACACAGGCTTGGGAACACACTAAACGCTTTCTCAGGGCACTAAGGCAACAAGATCCGGCAAGGACAGGAAGGGGAAGTGGGTTTTTATTCACATGGAGCAGGTGGGAGCTGATTAGGAAGATTGGGCCAGGCACCAATTAGCAGTGCGCTGGCCCTTTAGATCTGAGAGCCCGGAGCGTGCGCGCCCTAGAGAGCGGGGCTGCGTGCACCGGGACCCAGCAGGAGATCGGGACAGATGAGTGGGATGGGGTGCGATCCGGGGTGCGATCCGCGATGAGTGGGACGGGGTGCGATCCGCTAGGAGGATCGCATCCCCGCCGGGCACAACAGAGCAGCAACTCCGGTCAGCGCTGCTGACCCGAGCGCTGCAGGGCAGGAGACGCCGCAAGCGCTCCGGAGGAGGAAGAGGAGCCGGAGCGCCCGGCGTAACAGCGGGAAATAGCATTGCCAGTTATCTCAGTGGGGTGATCGGGACCAAGGCGACGAAAACATGGGGTCCTGAACAGCTGAGTGGATGGCAGGGCTTTTCTTACCTGCCTCCTTGCCATATGATCAGAGCTCCTTTTCTCCAGTCAGCCATGGCTGGCTGGAGCAATGGAGTGCCGATAATACTGATGAATGCAGCTCCATGGAGCAGCTATCAACAGTGTATGCAATTCAAAAATAGTATGTAATAGTTTCCTATGGAGACAAAAAAAAAGTGTAAAAGATGTAATAAAAAAAAATAATGTGAATAAGCACCCCCTAATAAAAGTTTGAATCACCCCTTTTCCCATTTTATAAATAAAACAATGTAAAAAAAAAAAATACAGAAACATGTGTGATATCGCTGCATGTGTAAATGTCTGAACTGGGGAGCGGTTAATAGCAGTGGATAGGGAGATCCGTATGTTACAAACCAGTGTTGAAAATAAATGTAGCCCAAACAAATGTATCCTCAATAACTAAAAAAATCCAATTAGCCCCGATAACTTAAAAAATACCATTAGCCCCAATAACTCAAAAAATACCATTAGCCCCAATAACTCAAAAAATACCATTAGCCCCAAGAACTCAAAAAATACCATTATCCCCAATAACTCAAAAATAATCCCATTAGTGAGACTGAATGTGAAAACTTAATGGAAATGTTAAGTGTATGTTCACAAATGCCAGAAGTCTAACACATAAAATGGGGTAGCTTGAGGCCTTGATACTGGAGGAACACATTGATATAGTTTGGGTCACTGAGACATGGCTGGACTCCTCACATGACTGGGCTGTCAATCTGCAGGGGTTTACATTGTTTTGCAAGGATAGAATGAACAGGAAAGGTGGTGGAGTATGTCTGTATGTTAGAAGCGGTATGAAAGTCAGTGTGAACGATGCCATAGTGTGTGATGATTCTGAGGATGTGAAATCCTTGTGGGTAGAAATACAATAGGAGGCAAAGACTGAAAAGATTATTTTTGGTGTAATCTATAAATCTATATAACACCACTGAGAAGATAGAAGGTCAGCTGCATACACAAATAGAGAGGGCTGCCCGGGCAGGTACAATGGTATTAATGGGAGATTTTAACTATCCAGAGATGGATTGGGTTCAGGGTTTGGCTAAAACTACAAAGGGGAGACAATTCCTACATTTATTGCAGGATAACTTTATGGCCCATTTTGTGGAGGACCCAACAAGAAGTGATGCTCTGTTGGATATGGTAATTTCTAACAATGCAGAGCTGGTTGGGAATGTAACTGCGTGAAACCTTGGTAATAGCGACCCCAATATAGTTACTTTTGACTTAACCTCTTAAGGACGCAGGTCGTATGGATACGCCCTGCATTCCGAGTCCTTAAGGACGCAGGGCGTATCCATACGCCCATGGGAATTCCAGCCCCCACCGCTAGCCGGTTGGGGACCGGAGCCGGATGCCTGCTGAAATCATTCAGCAGGCATCCCGGCATATCGCCCAGGGGGGTCATTATGCCCCCCCATGTCGGTGATGGCCGCAGATTGCTGGACAATTCAGTCCAGCGATCTGCGGCGATTCCGGGTCAATCGGGTCTCCAGTGACCAGGTGACCTGGAATTACTGGCTGATCGGGGCCGTCTCTGACGGCCCCGAACAGCCAGAGCCAGCAGGGGTGAGGTGGCACTGGTGCCACCTCACGATCGCCCTGATTCGTTGGCCGGTTAACCGGCCGACCAATCAGGGCGCCTACTGCGGGAGTCACTCCCGCACCCGCTCCGCCCCTCTTCCGGAGGACGTGAGCGGGAAGAAGACCCCGGGTGCTGGGGACCCCGATCCCCGGCGTCCCTGTTGGGATCGGGGCCCCAGGAGCGACGGCGGCGGCGAGGGACTGTCCTGCGACGGAGCAGGGCGAGTGACAGCCTCCTGCTGTTGCTTAGCAACAGCTCCCAGCATGCAAAAAGGGCATGCTGGGAGCTGTAGTTATGCAACAGCAGGAGGCAGACCACAACAACTCCCAGCATTCCCTTATGGGCATGCTGGGACTTATGGTTTTGCAACAGCTGGAGGCACACTTTTTCTATGGAAAAGTGTACCTTCAGTTGTTGTATAACTACAACTCCCAGCTTGCACAAACAGCTAAAGTGCATGCTGGGAGTTGTAGTGGTGCATCTGCTAGTTGCATGACTAAAACTCCCAGCATGCCCATTGGCTGTCGGTGACTGCTGAGAGTTGTAGTTTTGCAACAGCTGAAGGCACACTGGCTGTGAAACTCAGTTTTTTTTTACCTAACTCAGTGTTTCACGACCGGTGTGCCTCCAGCTGTTGCAAACTACAACTCCCAGCAGTCACCTTACACCATGCACCGTACATGCTGGGAGTTGTAGTTTTGCAACAGCTGGAGGCACACTGGTTTTGAAACACTGAGTAAGGTCACAAACTCAGTGATACATAACCAGTGTGCCTACAGCTGTTGCTAAACTAAAACTCAGCATGTACAGTCTGTCAGCACATTCTGGGAGTTGTAGTTTTGCAACAGCTGGAAGTTTCTCCCCCCAATGTGATCGTACAGGGTACACTCACATGGGCGGAGGTTTACAGTAAGTATCGGGCTGCAAGTTTGAGCTGCGGCAAATTTTCTGCCGCAGCTCAAACTTGCAGCGGGAAACTCGCTGTAATCCCCCGCCCGTGTGACTGTACCCTAAAAACACTACACTACACTGCACTAACACAAAATAAAATAAAAAGTAAAAAACACTACATATACACATACCCCTACACAGCCCCCCTCCCCTCCCCAATAAAAATGAAAAATGTCTGTTACGCCACGGTTTCCAAAACGGAGCCTCCAGCTTTTGCAAAACAACTACTCCCAGTATTACCAGACAGCCACTGACTGTCCAGGCATGCTGGGAGTTATACAACAGCTGGAGGCACCCTGTTTGGGAATCACTGGCGTAGAATACCCCTATGTCCACCCCTATGCAATCCCTAATTTAGGCCTCAAATGCGCATGGCGCTCTCACTTTCGTATTCTGTCGTATTTCAAGGCAACAGTTTAGGGTCACATATGGGGTATCGCCGTACTCGGGAGAAATTGTGTTACAAATTTTGGGGGGTATTTTGGGGGGTATTTACCCTTTTTAAAAATGTAAAATTTTTGGGAAAAGAAGCATTTTAGGTAAAAAAAAAAAATTTCGTTTTTACATATGCAAAAGTCGTGAAACGCCTGTGGGGTATACAGGTTCACTTAACCCCTTGTTACGTTCCCCAAGGGGTCTAGTTTCCAAAATAGTATGCCATGTGGTTTTTGTTTTTTGCTGTTCTGGCACCATAGGGGCTTCCTAAATGCGACATGCCCCCAGAGCAAAATTTGCTTTCAAAAAGCCAAATGTGACTCCTCTTCTGAGACCTGTAGTGCGCCAGCAGAGCACTTTTCACCCTCATGTGGGGTGTTTTCTGAATCAGGAGAAATTGGGCTTCAAATTTTGGGGGGTATTTTCTGCTTTAACCCTTTGTAAAAATGTAAATTTTTAGGGAAACCAAGCATTTTAGGTAAAATGTTTTCTTTTTTTTTACATATGCAAAAGTCGTGAAACACCTGTAGGGTATTAAGGTTCACTTTACCCCTTGTTACGTTCCCCGAGGGGTCTAGTTTCCAAAATGGTATGCCATGTGGTTTTTTTTTTTGCTGTCCTGGCACCATAGGGGCTTCCTAAATGCGGCATGCCCCCCAAAAACCATTTGCCGCTCCTTCCCTTCTGAGCCCTCTACTGTGCCCGACGAACAATTAACATAGACATAGGAGGTATGTGCTTACTCGAGAGAAATTGGGTTTCAAACACAAGTAAAAATTTTCTCCTTTTTACCCCTTGCAAAAATTCAAAAATTGGGTCTACAAGAACATGCGAGTGTAAAAAATTAAGATTGTGAATTTTCTCCTTCACTTTGCTGCTATTCCTGTGAAACCCCTAAAGGGTTAAAACGCTTACTGCATGTCATTTTGAATACTTTGGGGGGTGCAGTTTTTATAATGGGGTGATTTATGGGGTATTTCTAATATTAAGACCCTTCAAATCCACTTTAAACCGGAACTGGTCCCTGAAAAAAAGCGAGTTTTAAAATTTTGTGAAAAATTGGAAAATTGCTGCTGAACTTTGAAGCCCTCTGGTGTCTTCCAAAAGTAAAAACTCGTCAATTTTATGATGCAAACATAAAGTAGACATATAGTTTATGTGAATAAAAAAAAATTATTTGGAATATCCATTTTCCTTACAAGCAGAGAGCTTCAAAGTTAGAAAAATGCTAAATTTTCACATTTTTCATCAAATTTTGGGATTTTTCACCAAGAAAGGATGCAAGTTACCACAAAATTTTACCACTATGTTAAAGTAGAATATGTATCGAAAAAACAATCTCGGAATCAGAATGATAACTAAAAGCATCCCAGAGTTATTAATGTTTAAAGTGACAGTGGTCAGATTTGCAAAAAATGGCCTTAAGGTGAAAAAGGGCTCAGTCCTTAAGGGGTTTAAGTGTAGAAAACAGACAGGTTGGGAAGGCAAAAACATATCATTTTAAAAAGGCAAATTTTTCTGGGCTAAGAGCTGCACTTCATCACATAGACTGGGAGGAAGTGTTCTCAAATACTGATACAGGTGATAAATGGGAAATTTTGAAATCAACACTGAATAAATATACAGCTAAATTTATTCCTTAGGGGAACAAGTATAGACGATTAAAACTAAATCCTGCATGGCTGACAACTGATGTTAAAAGAGCAATAAACCACACAAAAATAGCTTTTAAAAATACAAATCTGAGGGGTCACCTACAGGGGCGTACCTAGAGCATTTGGCACCCTGGGCGGACCTTTTGTTTGGCACCCCCCCCCCCCCCACACACACACCCTTAATTACACCCCCTCCCTCCCCCCAGGGGCGGACTGACAACACTCGGGGCCCCCGGACAAAAAAAAAGCAAGGGCCCCTGCTAGACTCTGCAGCTCGTCAATCTTCTGCCACACTCCTATTCCACCCAAATCCCACACACAATAAATTAAAATTTATATATGTAAGAAACACTTTAACGTAGGTAAATTTCCATGACCAATAATACTGGTATACAAGGAGCAAATATATACCACCACACAATTACTGGATAATGCCACCATACTGTACTGACTAAAACCACTATATACAGACCAGTATACTATAAAGAATCTGTATACAATAAAAGTGATTATATACAGGACCATATGTACACAGGATGTGTATACCATATAAGTGATTACAGTTACATTTTGGGACTCACAATTACGTCTTTTCTGATCAGCGGCGTCCTCTTTCCTTTTTTTCTCCGTCCGGATAAGACCGCCATGTGGATCTCTTAACATCTGCAGGAAAAACATGTCAGACTCTGCATTTTTTCAGTGCCCTCCCCTCCTCTACAATCTTTCCATCTATAGACCCACAAACTGTAATAATGCCCTCCTTGGTGTCCTGCACAGTAAAAGGGCAGGTAGGTAGGTATCCAGGTAACCCCCTCTTCCCATAGGTATATGCAGAGTTACACCCCCCTCTTTCCCATAGGTATATGCAGAGCACCCCCTCTCCCGTTCCCATAGGTACATGCAGAGCACCCCCCTCTCCCTCCCTTTCCGCTAGGTATATGCAGAGCACCCCCCCTTCCGTATAGGTATAGGCAGGGTTAAGAAGAAAAAAAAATTGTATGCTCACCTGATATCCCACGCAGTGATCTCCTCAGCTGCAGGGCGCGCATCATCTCCCCTCCACAGTACAGGCGCCGATGAGTAACGTCATCGGCGCCTGTACTGCGTGCTGCGTGGGGGCGGAGGTCACGTCTCCTCTGTGTAGCTGCGGCTCACACAGAGGGGACTCCTTCTCCTGTATGTGCATGTATCGCGCATACAGGAGAATGTAGCGCTGTCTGCTGGGGATCTGGGACGAGTGTCCCAGATCCTCAGTAGTTGGGGCGGCGGGTCAGTCCGCCCCTGGTCACCTATACCATTTAAACATCACAAAGAGCTGGGGGGCGGAGACCTGCACAGTGAGGCCACACCCCCTCCCTTTGAGAGGAATTCAGACTAGTGAGCTAAAAGTGTAATAAATTAAATAAATAAATAAAGGTGCTAGACACATAAAAATTTCATGTACATGGTCAGGATCCGGTACTGAGTGATATATATAAAAAAATATTTTTTGTTGGATCTGACAGGTACGCTTTAACCTGTTAGGGACCACGGGCGTATGGATACACCCTTGCATCCTGGTACTTTAGGACTTACGCCCGTGGGAATTTCGATCCCCGCCGCTAGCCGCAAATGCCGTCTGGGCATGCTGGGAGTTGTAGTTTTGCAACATCTGGAGGGCCACAGTTTGGAGACCCCTGTCCTTCCAGATGTTGCAAAACTACAACTCTCAGCATGCCCAGACTGTCCAGGCATGCTGAGAGTTGTAGTTCTGTAACATATGGCCCTTCAGATGTTGCAGAACTACAACTCCCAGCATGCTTGGACAGTCTCAGCATGCTGGGAGTTGTAGTTTTGCAACATCTGGAAGGGCACTGTTTGGAGACCACTATACAGTGGTGTCCAAACTGTAGCGCTCCAGATGTCAATTCAAAGCATGCCAGACTGTCCAGGCATGCTGGGAGTTATAGTTCATCAACATCAGGCCCTTCAGATGTTGCCGATCTACAACTCCCAGCATGCCTGGGCAGTCTGAACATGCTTAGAGTTGAAGTCTTGCAACAACTACACAGTGGTCTCCAAACTGTTCTCCTCCAGTTGTTGCATAACTACAACTCCCAACATGCCCTTCGGCTGTCTGGGCATTCTGGGAGTTGTAGTATTGAAACAACTGGAGGCACACTGGTTGGGAAACATTGTCTTTTTCCTAACTCAGTGTTTCCCAACCCGTGTGCCTCCTGCTGTTGCAAAACTATAACTTTCAGCATGCACTGACAGACCATGCATGCTGGGAGTTGTAGTTTTGCAACAGCTGGAGGCACATGGGTTGGGAAACACTGAGTTAGGAAACAGACAGTGGTGCGGAAACACTGCGGTAGTCTGTTACTTAACTCAGTGTTTCCCAATCCCAACCAGTGTGCCTCTAGCTGTTGCAAAACTATAACTTTCAGCATGCACTGACAGACCATGCATGCTGGGAGTTGTAGTTTTGCAACAGCTGGAGGCACATGGGTTGGGAAACACTGAGTTAGGAAACAGACAGTGGTGCGGAAACACTGCGGTAGTCTGTTACTTAACTCAGTGTTTCCCAATCCCAACCAGTGTGCCTCTAGCTGTTGCATAACTACAACTCCCAGCATGCACGGTCTGTCAGTGCATGCTGGGAGTTGTAGTTTTGCCCCCCCCCCCCCCCAACGTGAATGCACAGGGTACATTTTTGTGAATGTACAGGCTTACAGCAAGTTTCCCCACTACCCTAAATTAAGAGTAAAACACTACATATACACCCCCTTACACTGTCACCCCCCCCCCCCCCAATAAAAATGTCTTGTACGTCAGTTTTTCCAAAACTTAGCATCCAGCTGTTGCAAAGTAACATCTCCCAGTATTGCCGGACAGCCATTGACTGTCCAGGCATGTGGTGAGTTTTGGAACAGCTGGAGGCACCCTGGTCCACCTTCTGAGTGGCATCATGGAGCTTACCATTCCAGTTTTTCTTGGGATAATCATCCTGGCCGTATGTGATGGCTAAGACTTTTGCTGATTCTTGGGGCCCCGGAAGGGTGTCCGGGAGATCAAACATAGGTCCCCCCCTCCCAGCCAGAGACTCTTACACTTATCCCGGTTGATCTTAGACCCGGATGCCTCCGAGTAGCGGTCCACCTCCGACATCACCACATCAACCTCCTCTCTCGAAGAGACGAAAATAGTGACATCGTCAGAGTACGCCACCACTCTCTGGTTGACAGCCGGCTCCACCAGACTCATCCCAATTCCCGCCAATGGTCCGCGACTCACCCTCCTAAGGAAGGGATTGATCGCGAACACATATGAGAGCGGGCTCAAAGGACAACCCTGACGGAATCCTGAGCCCACCTCAAAAGAGCAGCCAGACCACCTGTTAACCAGCGGGAAACTCTCTGCCCCTGCATACAAGACCTTAAAGGGGTTCTCCGGTGCTTAGACATCTTATCTCCTATGCAAAGGATAGGGGATAAGATGCCTGATCGCGTGAGTCACGCCCCCTCCCGTAGGCTTGCATTGAGGGGCAGAGCGTGATGTCACACGGGGACGGAGGCGTGACGTCACACGCCGCCGGCCCTGTGGTCGTCTGTAATCAGACCCGGAGCGAACATGCTCCGGGGACTGATTACAAACGGGGTGCCGAGTGCAAGATCCCGGGGGTCCCCAGCAGCGGGACACCCGCGATCAGGCATCTTATCCCCTATCCTTTGGATGATAAGATGTCTAAGCACCGGAGAACCCCTTTAAGCCAATTAACAAAAGTACTCGGTAAGCCATATCTCAGGAGGACGGACCAGAGGTACTGGTAGTTCACCCGATCAAATGCTTTGGCCTGATCCAAGGACAGCAAGTACCCCTTCCAGAGACCTGCACTACTCCTCTCCACTGCCCCCCTGATACTAAGGACAGCACTTAAGGTGCTTCAGCCTGGAACAGTGTAGTGCTGAGCCTCCGATACCTTAGCCAGAAGCTTCCTGTCCATATTGAGAAGACCTATGGGCCTCCAATTCTCAATACGGCTGGGATCTTTACCCTTTGACAGAAGAATCAGGGCTGACCTCCTCATTGACTTCAGCAGGGTGCCTGAGGAGAGACACTCATTGAATACCTCAGTCAAAAGGGGAGCTAAAGACTCCTTAAAAGGTCCTGTACCAATCGGATTTTAAGCCATCTGGACCTGGCGACTTCTTAGGGGCAAGCCCCTCGACCGCCAGTCTCACTTCCTCTTCCCTGATTTCTTCTGCCAAAACATCAAGAGAGGGGTCTACCCTTGGCTCAGGAATGGTTTCAGCCAGGAAAACCGACATCTTGTCTCGATCTAGATCCTTCCTCCCCAAGAGGTGCGAGTAGAAGGATCTGACAACCTCCAAGATCCCTGATCTGGACCGATTCAGAGATCCCGTACTATCAATCAGTCCTGAAATGATTTTACTACTCACTGACATATTACAGTTTCTGTAAGGGTCGGGCAAGTGGTATTTCGCGAAATCCCTCTCAAGAACCAAAGATGCGTGCCTATCGTACTGACACCTCATCAGCAAGGATTTCACTCTGAAGATATCCTCTCGGCTACCTCCAGTCGAAACGAGAAGCTCGAGTTTCCTCCTCAGACCCTGATACAAGCGGCACCTGTTCAGGAACCTGAGGCTCAAGAGCTGGGGGAAGAACCTTGCAACCTGCTTTTTGAATATCTCCCACCACTCCAGCATTACTACAAAGATCAAGTAAAGGTACCTGATAGAGATGAGCGAACTTTTCAAAAATTCGATTCGGCCGATTCGCCGAATTTTCCCGAAAAGTTCGTTTCGATCCGAATTTATTCACGGCGAATCAATGTTAAAAAAGGCTATTTCTAGCCTACATACAGCCTCTATAGGGGTGTAGAACACTTTGCTGTGTCCTAAAACGCATATGGAGTGTGCTGGGGTAGTGAAATAATACTAGCATTCAGAATAGCATGCAGATTACCGGCATCGCTCTTAGAATCACTGCCGCACAGCAGCACAATGACAGAGCCTGGTGGTGGCATCAGTGTCAGGAGACCATATAGTGACTGAATGACATAGTGTGGACATGTTGGCAGCAAGAGGAGACCATTTAGTGGCTGAATGGCACAGCGTGGAGTTGGCTGATGCACTAGTACACTACACACCAGGGCTTCACAATCCCCCCCCAAAACAACAACACAATATATGAAATTTTTGACAAAGATTTCTCATTGGTAGCACCCGCTATCCAAAAATTAGAAATTTCCTGGAGTTGGCTGATGCACCAGTACACACCAGAGCTTCACAATCCCCCCTCAGAAATCAACACAATGAGAAATTATTGTTAAAGATTCCTCATTGATAGCACCCGCTATCCAAAAATTTGAAATTTCTAGAACCAGGCCCCACCCCTGTGGCATCAGTAACCCATAGGACCCAGTAACCCAGTAAGCCAGCAGGATATTGTCATGTATAAAAAGAGGCATGGACTCAAGGGACAGGGACATAATACTCACCCTTTATAAAGCATTGGTACGGCCTCACCTGGAATATGCTGTTCAGTTTTGGTCGCCTGTTCATAAAAGGGACACTGCGGAGTTGGAAAGGGTGCAGAGACGCGCGACTAAACTAATATGGGGCATGGAACATCTTAGCTATGAGGGGCGATTAAAGGAGTTACAATTGTTTAGTCTTGAGAAGAGACGTTTAAGGGGGGATATGATAAACGTATATAAGTATATAAATGGCCCATACAAAAAATATGGAGAAAAACTGTTCCAGGTTAAACCCCCCCAAAGGAGCGAGGGGGGGACTCCCTCCGTCTGGAGAAGAAAAGGTTTAGTCTAAAGGGGCGACACACCTTCTTTACCGTGAGGACTGTGAATTTATGGAACGGTCTACCTCAGGAACTGGTCACAGCAGGAACAATTAACAGCTTTAAAACAGGGTTAGATACATTTCTGGAACAAAATAACATTAATGCTTATGCAGAATTATAAAACTACATCCCTTCCCCTTATCCCCTTACACCCTTCCCTTCAATTCCCTGGTTTGACTTGATGGACGTATGTCTTTTTTCAGCCATACTAATTATATATATTGCCTGCATGACACAGCCTGGAGTTGGCTGATGCAAGAGTACACACCAGGGCTTCACAATCCCCCCCCCCCCAAAAAAAAACAACACAATATATGAAATTTTTGTCAAAGATTTCTCATTGGTAGCACCCGCTATCCAAAAATTAGAAATTTCCAGAACCAGGCCCCACCCCTGCGGCATCAGTAACCCATATATTGCCTGCATGACACAGCCTGGAGTTGGCTGATGCACCAGTACGCACCAGGGCTTCACAATCCCCCCTCCAAAATCAACACAATATATGACATTTTTGACAAAGATTTCTCATTGGTAGCACCCGCTATCCAAAAATTTTAAATTTCCAGAACCAGTCCCCACCTCTGCGGCATCAGTAACCCATATATTGCCTGCATGACACAGCCTGGAGTTGGCTGATGCAAGAGTACACACCAGGGCTTCACAATCTCCTCCAAAAAACAACAACATTTTAGAAGTTTTTTTAAAGAAATACCTTTGTGTAAGAACAAGCGCATATCCAACAGTTCACACGACTCTATAATGCAGGACGGTGGACCACCCAAAGACATTCTTCTCAAAAATAATAAATCACACAATGTTTGAATTTTTTTTACAAAAACTAATTCAATATGTGTGTAAGCGCATCTGTCTCCAAAAGATCAGATCACCAAAGGACTTTTTTCGCCCAAAATGATGAAGCAGAGTTAATCCCTGTCCGTATTTTTTTTTCATTAAAAAATCACACGCAACAAGCGTTCCATTGTGTAACGATTAGCATTCTGGAAAATTCAATTTTATTACTGATAAAATTATCAGTAAATAAAAAAATAAAAACACTACCCAAGAGTGTTTAATTACCCCATACATTGCACCAGGAGCAGTCAAGAGTAGGCCTCAGCAGTACTCAAGAGGCTTTAATAACCCCCTACCTTTGCACGATCAATTGCGAGATCGAGCAATACCAGGTGTGTTATGCCCTCTGATTTCCGGGGCCGCAGGCGCGCTCCACTGAACGGATTAGCGTGTCTCTATGTTTCATCGACCGGTGCTGGTAACCCGCTAACTCCCGGAAAGGTAAGCTGCCGCAAAGCAGGTGGTCTCCCCCGGGCACGTTTGGCTCCAGAATTTCCACTACTGCCACACCACGCTGTCTGCCAACAGTGCTACCGCCTTGCTGAGTCAAGGGCAACCTGCAACTCTCTTCTCCCGATGATGAACCCCCCTTCTCCTGGTGTGTTATGCCCTCAGATGTCCAGGGCCGCAGGCGCGCTCCACTGAACGGATTAGGGTGTGTCCATCTTTTTTTGTAGCACCAGCAATCCAAAAATGTTAAATTCCCAGACCCAGGCCCCACCTCTGCGGCATCAGGAACCCATTTATTACCTGAAGGACACAGCCTGGAGTTGGCTGATGCACCAGTACACACAGGGCTTCACAATCCGCCCCAAAATCAACAAAATTGTATACTTTTTTTTTTTTAATTTACAATTTTGTGTAAGCACAAGCGCATATCCAACATTTCAGAAGACTCTATAAGGCAGGACGGTGGACCACCCAAAGACTTTCTTCTCAAAAATAATGAGCCACACAATTGTTGCATTTTTAAAAAAAATTTCTAGACCCAGGCCCCACTTCAGCTGCATCAGTAACCCATAGATTGGCTGAAAGACACAGCCTGGAGTTGGCTGATGCACGAGTACACACCCAGGCTTCACAATCCACCCCAAAAAAACGCAAATTTTTGGGAAATTGTCTGACAAAATACCTTTTTGTTAAAACAAGTGCATATACAGCAGTTCAGAAGACTCTATAATGCAGGACGGTGGAACACCCAAAGACATTCTTCTATAATATAATAAACCACACAATATGTTCACATTTTTTTTAAATAGTTGAAATTCCAAGACCAAGGCCCCAACTCTGCTGCATCAGTAACTCATATATTGCCTAACGGACACAGACTGGAGTTGACTGATGCACGAGTACACACTACACACCCGTCACCCGGGCTTCACAATCCACCCCAAAAAAACGCAACGTTTTTTCGAAATTGTCTGACAAATTACCTTTTTGTTAAAACAAGCGCATATACAGCAGTTCAGAAGACTCTATAATGCAGGACGGTGGGCCACCCAAAGACATTCTTCTATAATATAATAAACCACACAATATGTTAAAAAAAATTTAAATAATTGAAATTCCAAGACCAAGGCCCTATTATATGGGTTACTGCATCAGTAACCCATATAATGCCTAATGGACACAGACTGGAGTTGACTGATGCACGAGTACACAAAAATTATTACGTGTGTAAGTGCATCTGTCTCCAAAAAATCAGATGGCAAAAGGATTCTAATCGCCAAAAATGATTAAGCAGAGTTAATCCCTCTCCATCTATTTATTTATTTTTTTCATTAAAAAATCACAAGCAACAAGCGTTCCGTTGTGTAACGGTTAGCATTCTGCAAAATTCAATTTTATTACTGATAAAATTACCAATAAATTTAACAATAACACTACCCAAGAGTGTTTCATTACCCCATACATTGTACCAGGAGCAGTCAGGAGTAGGCCTCAGCAGTACCCAAGAGGCTTTAATAACCCCTTACCTTGCCCGATCAATTGCGAGATCGAGCTTTAACTGGTGTGTTATGGCCTCAGATGTCCTGGGCCGCACTAGCGCTCCACTGAACGGATTAGCGTGTCTCTATCTTTCAAGGACAGGTGCGTGTTGCACGCTGAAACCAGTTCGTGATTGGGATCTGTGATTGCAATTATTTAATCTTACAACAAGAAATTTCAAGGAAGTGAGGGTCATAAACTGGCATTTATTAAATCCCTGCCCTTTGTGTCTTTAGTTCCAGTAAGACACAGAATGAGTCTGGAGCATGCATTTGCAGTACCCAAGAGGTTTTCATAACCCCTTAAATTTAAAGATCAATGTTGACATTTGCATTAAGCATGTATTTAGCTACTGCTAAACTTCAAAAAATTATAGGCCCAAGACCAGAAGCTTCAGTTTTCCCCATATTAGGAGCATTGTTGTCCCCCAGATTAGGCAGCATAAATGTCCCCCAGATTAATACCATAGTTGTCTCCCAGATTAGGCAGCATAGATGTCACCCAGATTAGGAGCATAGTTGTCCCCCAGATTAGGCAGCATAGATGTCACCCAGATTAGGAGCATACTTGTCCCCCAGAGTAGGCAGCATAGATGTCCCCCAGATTAGGCAGCATAGATGTCCCCCAGATTAGGAGCATATTTGTCCCCCAGATTAGGCAGCATAGATGTCCCCCAGATTAGGAGCATAGTTGTCCCCCAGATTAGGCAGCATAGATGTCACCCAGATTAGGCAGCATAGATGTCCCCCAGAATAGGAGCATACTTGTCCCCCAGAGTAGGCAGCATAGATGTCACCCAGATTAGGCAGCATAGATGTCCCCCAGATTAGGAGCATACTTGTCCCCCAGAATAGGCAGCATAGATGACCCCCAGATTAGGAGCATACTTGTCCCTCAGATTAGGCAGCATAGATGTCCCCCAGATTAGGAGCATAGTTGTCCCCCAGATTAGGCAGCATGGATGTCACCCAGATTAGGCAGCATAGATGTCACCCAGATTAGGCAGCATAGATGTCCCCCAGAGTAGGCAGTATAGATGTCCCCCAGAGTAGGCAGCATACTTGTCCCCCAGATTAGGCAGCATAGATGTCCCCCAGTTTAGGAGCATACTTGTCCCCCAGATTAGGCAGCATAGATGTCCCCCAGATTAGGAGCATAGTTGTCCCCCAGATTACGCAGCATAGTTGTCACCAAGATTAGGCAGCATAGATGTCCCCCAGAGTAGGCAGCATAGATGTCCCCCAGAGTAGGCAGCATAGATGTCCCCCAGATTAGGCAGCATAGATGTCACCCAGATTAGGCAGCATAGATGTCCCCCAGATTAGGAGCATACGTGTCCCCCAGATTAGGCAGCATAGATGTCCCCCAGATTTGGCAGCATAGTTGTCCCCCAATCAGCGCGATCCGGTCAGAGCCAATCAAAGGGCCGTATGTGTCAAGCGGGCCGTACAATCCCCAGAGGGTTTCATAACCAACCACAATAGAGAAAATTTTGTTGTAGGAGCATGGTCTCAGACCCATCTGTCATTGGTGGCTGGAAATCCTGGCTGATCCATCCCTGATTCATCTTGACAAACGTTAGTCTCTCCACATTTTTAGTGGACAGACGAGTTCGCCTTGAGGTGACTATGGCCCCGGCCGCACTAAACACCCACTCTGATGGCACACTACTGGCCGGGCAGGACAGCTTTTCCAGGGCAAACTCCGCTAGTTGCGGCCATAAATCAAGTTTGGCTGCCCAGAAGTCCAGCGGATCTTCAACGGTTGCTGGCAGGGTCATGTCGAGGTAAGCCATCACCTGCTGGTTCGGGTCCTGCTCCATGTCCACCTGCTGCTGATGAGTAGCTTCACTATGCGGCTGAAGGAAGCTACTTATCAGCGACTGTAGACTCAGGCTGCTGCTGATTGAGCCGGTACTGCTCCTGCCACCCCTCCCCTCCCCAGCAGCCGTGGCAGTGGAAGGTGAGCGCAGAGGGCCCCCCCGAGTCAGACCTGCGAGTGGATGGACCATGTGGCCGATAGGCATCGGCCAACCGACTACGTAGAAGCTCCCTGTAGTAGGTCAGTTTGTCCTCCCTCTCAGTGGGTGTAAAAAGGCCCCCATTCTTGGCCGGTAGCGAGGGTCTAATAAGGTGGAGATCCAGAAGTCATCGCGCTGACGAATTTTTGACTATTCGGGGGTCACTAAGAAAGCAACCCAGCATGCATCGTGCCATTTGTGACAGTGACTCGCTGGGACTACCTGCCTCCATCTCCACTGCATACTGCCACGGTGTGTTTGGGTCCTCTGTCTCTCCTCCCTCGTAATAACACTCCAGATCCTCTGGCTGCTCCTGCTCCTCCTCTCCTGTCCAATGACCAGAAACACCGGCCATCTCATCCACCGTAAACTGTGCTCCGCTCTGCCCCTCATCATCCTCCTCCAGTTCATCCCCCACAGGACTCATGTAGCCTTCTGATGTAGGCGCAACTTCTCCATTGCCGTGACCAGCCATGTTTTCAATAATTTTTTGGAGTAAATGTAGGAGTGGAATTACGTCGTTCATGGCGTAATTCGAGCGACTAACAAAAAATGTGGCTTCCTCAAAGGGCCTCAGCAAACGGCAGGTGTCACGTTTGAGCTGCCACTCGTTCACATTGAAGTTACACAGGGGAGTACTCCTATCTGCTTGTATCATCAAAAAATCCCTGATGGCTTTTCTTTGTTCGTATAGTCTGTCCAACATATGGAGGGTGGAATTCCAACGTGTGGCATCGTCACAAATGAGACTATGTTGTGGGATACCGTTCTGACGCTGCAGCTCAAGCAAAGTGTGCTTGGCGGTGTACGAGTGGCTGAAGTGCATGCACAGTTTCCTTGCCATTGTCAGAATGTCTTGCAAATGGGTTGAAGACTTGATGAACTTCTTGACAACCAGATTCAACACGTGTGCCATGCAGGGCGAATGGTTCACACTTCCTTGTCGCAGCGCGGCCACAATGTTCTTCCCATTGTCGGTCACCATGGTTCCCATTTCCAGATTTCGTGGAGTAAGCCATACTCAGATTTCTTCCCTAATGGACTTCAGCAGTTACTCCCCTGTGTGACTCCGTTCGCCAAGGTGAACCATGTGCAGGACGGCTTGACACCGCTGTGCCCTACACACGTGGTACGATGAAGGGCCACCGAGATTTGGATGTGCAGTGGAGGCCGAGGACACGGGGGAGGAGGCTCACACTGTAAAAGGACCAACTGCCTGGGAGCGAGAGCATGGAGGAGGAAGAGGTGTGACCTGTCCAAGTTGCTGTTGTGGCTGTGCAGGAACAACATTTACCCAGTGGGCCGTAAAAGACATGTATTGTCCCTGCCCGTAGTTACAGCTCCACACATCGGCTCTGCAGTGCACTTTTGAACACACCGACAGGCTCAAGGACTGGCCCACCTTCTCTTGTACAAACTTATACAGGGCTGGTACTGCCTTCTTCGCAAAGAAATGACGGCTTGGGACTCTCCACCTCGGCTCGGCACAACCTATCAATTCGCTGAAAGCTGCAGAGTCCACCAGTTGGAAAGGGAGGGACTGCAACACCAGCAACTTGGACAGGAGCACATTCAACTTCTGCGCCGTTGGATGAGTGGGTGCATATTGTTGTCTCTTGGACATAGCTTCGCCGATCGATTGTTGGAGGAAGCAGGAGCGCAAGAAGGAGGGTTTGACACAATGCTCCCTTCGGCTGAGGTGGTGGAGCCTTGTCTGGATGATGGAGGGAGCGGATGGCCACTGGGTGATGCGGCAGGCTGAACCACTACCTCGAAGCCACGGTTATCCCAGACCGCTTTATGGTGGCGAATCATGTGTTGATGAAGGGCTGTGGTGCCGAGATTGGGACCCTGGCCACGCTTCACTTTCTGCCCACTACCTCCCTGAATGGTAGCTTGCCGCGAAGCAGGTGGTCTCCCCCTGGCACGTTTGGCTCCTGAATTTCTACTACTGCCACCACCACGCTGATTGCCAACCGTGCTACCGCCTTGCTGCCTCATAGACAAAGAGCAAATCTCTTCTCCTGATGATGATGAAGCCCCAGCTTCTGCACCCGGCTCCCAATTGCGACCTCATCATCATCATCAAAAGATGTGTGCATGTCACTGATGTCCTCCTCATGTTCCACAACAGTGTCTGCCTCAGGACCCTGAACAATTGAAACACCGCCTCCCACGTCACTCTCCGCATCACTACTTGGCCGCCTTGCGGAGCAAGGGACACATGTCTCCTCACATTCTTGGCTGCCCATTAGATGCTGACTGTCCTCTATTACATCGTCCTCGCTAAATAGTGGAGCTGAACCCAAAGCATGAGATACTTCTTTGGGAGAGGGAACAGCATAGGACAAGGGCAATGGGATTACGGGGACTGCTCCCGGGCCATGCCAACTGAGGGTTGTGTCTGAGGAACCCACCGACTCTTGACTGGGGTTGTCAGATGTCGCTTGTGATGATGGGGATGAGTGTGCAAACCAATTGACGAGGAGAGATGGGTCGACGACACGACCGCTGGGTGTTAACGGGAGCTCAGGCCTATTGCTGCGACTCCTGCTGCCACTCGCCCCAAGTCTGCTGCCAACTCTGCCTGACGTATGTAGGTCTCTGCCCCTTCTCTGTGCTTGTCCTGGCACTTCCCTGCCTGACATACTTAGAGCGTTTATGAGGTATAGAACAGCAGCAGGCGATTACTTACAGCTGTCCTTTCAAAGTATATAGGCCCTAGACAGAATAACAGTTACTAAATAGTACACTCCTTTGTTGTATGTATGCCCTTTGCAATGATGTGCGCACTGTTAAGCATATTTATCCGCAGAAAAACATTATTTTTTTGTTGTATACACCAGCCAGTGTATACTAATGTGTGGAATAGCAATGAATTTAGCACCGAGACAGAAATACAGGTACTAAATAGTACACTACTTGGTTGTATGTATGCCCTTTGCAATGATGAGCACACTGTTAAGCGTATTTTTTTTTCTTTAATACACTGGCAGGTGTATAACGTGTGGTATAACACTTAATTTAGCACAGAGACAGAAAAAAGGAGGTATATGGTACGCTATTTGCTTGTATTTAGGCCCTTTGCAATGATAAGGCCACTGAAAAAGCGTATTTTTACGCAGGAAAACCTTTTTTTCCCTTTAATACACCGGCAGGTGTATAACGTGTGGTATAACACTGAATTTAGCACAGAGACAGAAAAAAGGTAGAATATGGTATGCTATTTGCTTGTATTTAGGCCCTTTGCAATGATAAGGCCACTGTTAAGCGTATTTTTACTCAGGAAACCTTTTTTTTCTTTAATACACCGGCAGGTGTATAACGTGTGGTATAACACTGAATTTAGCACAGAGACAGAAAAAAAGGTGGTATATGGTATGCTATTTGCTTGAATTTAGGCCCTTTGCAATAATAAGGCCACTGTTAACCTCTTAAGGACCCAGCCATTTTACACCTTAGGACCCGGCCATTTTTTGAACATCTGACCACTGTCATTTTAAACATTAATAACTCTGGAATGCTTTTAGTTATCATTCTGATTCCGAGATTGTTTTTTCGTGACATATTCTACTTTAACATAGTGGTAAAAAAAAATTGTAACTTGCATCCTTTCTTGGTGAAAAATTTGAAAATTTGATGAAAAATTTGGAAATTTTGCATTTTTCTAACTTTGAAGCTCTCTGTTTGTAAGGAAAATGGATATTCAAAATATTTAAAAAAAAAATTTCACATATACAATATGTCTACTTTATGTCTGCATCATAAAATTGACGAGTTTTTACTTTTGGAAGACACCAGAGGGCTTCAAAGTTCAGCAGCAATTTTCCAATTTTTCACAAAATTTCCAAACTCACTATTTTTCAGGGACCAGTTCAGGTTTGAAGTGGATTTGAAGGGTCTTCATCTTAGAAATACCCCATAAATGACCCCATTATAAAAACTGCACCCCCTAAAGTATTCATAATGACATTCAGTCAGCATTTTAACCCTTTAAGTATGTCGCAGGAATAGCAGGAAAGTGAAGGAGAAAATTCACAATGTTCATTTTTTACACTTGCATGTTCTTGTAGACCCAATTTTTGAATTTTTACGAGGGGTAAAAGGAGAACGTGTATACTTATATTTGTAGCCCAATTTCTCTCGAGTAAGCACATACCTCATATGTCTATGTAAAGTGTTCGGTGGGCGCAATAGAGGGCTCAGAACCGAAGGCGTGACAAGGGGATTTTGGAGAGTACGTTTTTCTGAAATGGTTTTTGGGGGGCATGTTGCATTTAGGAAGCCCCTATGGTGCCAGAACAGCAAAAAAAAAAAAAAAAACACATGCCATACCATTTTGGAAACAAGACTCCTTGAGGAACGTAACAAGGAATTAAGTGAGCCTTAATACCCCACGTGTTTCACGACTTTTGCATATGTAAAAAAATAAAATAAAATTTCACTAAAATGTGTGTTTCCCCCCAAATTTCACATTTTTGCAAGGGTTAATAGCAGAAAATACCCCCCAAAATTTGTAACCCCATCTCTTCTGAGTATGGAGGTACCCCATAAGTTGACCTGAAGTGCACTACGAGCAAACTACAATGCTCAGAAGAGAAGGAGTCATATTTGGCTTTTTGAGAGCAAATTTTGCTCGGGGGCATGTCGCATTTAGGAAGCCCCTATGGTGCCAGAACCGCAAAATAACCCCCACATGGCATACCATTTTGGAAACTAGACCCCTTGAGGAACATAACAAGGGGTACAGTGAGCATTTACCCCCATTGGTGTCTGTCAGATCTTTGGAACAGTGGTCTGTACAACATTTTTAATTTGCACAGCCCACTTTTCCAAAGATCTGTCAGACACCTGTGGGGTGTAAATTCTCACTGCACCCCTCATTACATTCCGTGAGGGGTGTAGTTTCCGAAATGGGGTCACATGTGGGGTTTAGTTTTTTTTGCGTTTGTCAAAACCGCTGTAACAATCAGCCACCCCTGTGCAAATCACCTCAAATGTACAAGGCGCACTCTCCCTTCTGGGCCTTGTTGTGCGTCCCCAGAGCACTTTACGCCCACATATGGGGTATCTCCGTAGTCGGGAGAAATTGCATTACAAATTTTGGGGGGCTTTTTTCCCCTTTTACCTCTTGTCAAAATGAAAAGTATAGGGCAACAGCAGCATGTTAGTGTGAAAAAATTATTTTTTTACACTAACATGCTGGTGTAGACCCCAACTTCACCTTTTCATAAGGGGTGAAAGGAGAAAAAGCCCCCCAAAATTTGTAAGGCAATTTCTCCCGAGTATGGCGATACCCCATATGTGACCCTAAACTGTTGCCTGGAAATACGACAGGGCTCCAAAGTGAGAGAGCGCCATGCGCATTTGAGGCCTAAATTAGGGATTTGCATAGGGGTGGACATAGGGGTATTCTACGCCAGTGATTCCCAAACAGGGTGCCTCCAGCTGTTGCAAAACTCCCAGCATGCTTGAACAGTCAACGACTGTCCAGCAATACTGGGAGTTGTTGTTTTGCAACAGCTGGAGGCGCCATTTTGTAAACAGTGGCGTACCAGACGTTTTTCATTTTTATTGGGCAGGGGAGGGGGGCTGTGTAGGGGTATGTGTATATGTAGTGTTTTTTACTTTTTATTTTATTTTGTGTTAGTGTAATGTAGTGTTTTTAGGGTACAGTCACACGGGCGGGGGATTACAGCGAGTTTGAGCTGCCGCGCAAAATTTGCTGCATCGCAAACTTGCAGCCTGATACTCACTGTAAGCCCCTGCCCATGTGAATGTACCCTGTACATTCACAGGGGGGGGGGGACCTCCAGCTGTTGCAAAACTACAACTCCCAGCATGCACAGTCTATCAGTGCATGCTGGTAGTTATAGTTTTGCCACAGCTGGAGGCACACGGGTTGGGAAACACTGAGTTAGGAAACAGACAATGTTTCCCAACCAGTGTGCCTCCAGTTGTTGCAAAACCACAACTCTCAGCATTCTCAAGCATACTGGGAGTAGTAGTACGGCAACATCTTTAGAGACAGATGTTGCCGAACTACAACTCCCAGCATGCTTGGAGTTGTAGTTTTGCAACATCTGGAGGACTACAGTTTATAGACCACTAATACAGTGGTTCCCAATCTGTGCCCTTCCAGATGTTGCAAAACTACAACTCCCAGTATGCCAAAACTGTCCAGGCATGCTGGGAGTTGTAGTTCTGCAACATCTGAAGGGCCAGATGTTACAGAACTACAACTCCCAGCATGCCTGGACAGTAAGGGCATGCTGAGGATGTGTAGTTTTGCAACATCTGGAAGGGCACAGTGGTCCCAAACTGTGGACCTCCAGATGTTGCAAAACTGCAACTCCCAGCATGCCCAGACACCAAGGGCTGTCTGGGCATGCTGTGAGTTGTAGTTTACAGGGTCCCATTACAGCAATGCATGTCGCTTTACGGCGACGTGCATTGCTGTAAAGGGCCCGACCGCGGCTGAAGATCTACTCACCTGTCGCCGCCGCCGCCATCTTCCTCGTCAGGATCCGGGTCTTCAGGGACGGGGTAAGTACCGGGGCTGGTCCCCAGCACTCCCCCGTCCCCCGCAGCGTCCTCCGGTCTTCCTCCCGTCCTCTCCGGACTTTCAGGGGCCGGGCAGGACGGGAGGAAGTAACCGCCCCCCTCCTGCGATTGGTCGGTTAACTAACCGACAGATCGCAGGGGGATCGGAGGAGGTGGCAGGCTTGCCACCTCGCTCCTAGGCTCCAGCATGGTCCTGGCTGTCTGTGACAGCCGGGATCATGCGAAATTACGGGGCGGTCGGGTCCCAGAGACCCGATCAGCCCGGTATCGCCGCAGATCGCATGGCCCCCCTCGGCGTTTGCCCTGGATGCCTGCTGAAGGATTTCAGCAGGCATCCAGTTCCGATCTCTGCCGGGCGTGCGGCAGAGACCGGAAAACGCCAGGGCGTATGGATACGCCCTGGGTCCTTAAGGCCCAGGGTGTGAGGGCGTATCCATACGCCCTGGGTCCTTAAGAGGTTAAAGGGGTTATCCAGGAAAAAACTTTTTTTTATATATCAACTGGCTCCAGAAAGTTAAACAGATTTGTAAATTACTTCTCTTAAAAAACCTAATCCTTTCAGTATTTATGAACTTCTGAAGTTAAGGTTGTTCTTTTCTACCTAAGTGATCTCTGATGACACGTGTCTCGGGAAATGTCCAGTTTAGACGCAAATCCTCATAGCAAACATCTTCTAAACTGGGCGTTTCCCGAGACACGTGTCATCAGAGATTACTTAGACAGAAAAGAACAACCTTAACTTCAGAAGCTCATAAGTACTGAAATGATTAAGATTTTTTAACAGAAGTAATTTACAAATCTGTTTAACTTTCTGAAGCCTGTTGATATATAAAAAAAAGTTTTTTCCTGGAAAACCCTTTTAACCCCTTCATGACCCAGCCCATTTTCACCTTCAGGACCTGGGCATTTTTTGAAAATCTGACCACTGTCACTTTAAACATTAATAACTCTGGAATGCTTTTACTTATCATTCTGATTCCGAGATTGTTTTTTCGTGACATATTCTACTTTATGTTATTGGTAAAATTTCACTGATATTTGCATCCTTTCTTGGTAAAAAAATCTAAAAATGTCATGAAAATTTTGAATATTTAGCAATTTTTCTAACTTTGAAAGTCTCTGCTTGAAAGGAAAATGGATATTCCAAATAAATTACATATTGATTCACATATACAATATGTCTACTTTGTGTTTGCATTAAAAAATGGACAAGTTTTTACTTTTGGAAGACACCAGAGGGCTTCAAAGTTCCGCAGCAATTTTCCAATTTTTCTCAAGATTTTCAAAATCGTAATTTTTCAGGGCCCAGTTCAGGTTGGAAGTGGATTTTAAGGGTCTTCATATTAGAAATACCCCATAAATGACCCCATTATAAAAACTGCACCCCCAAAGTATTCAAAATGACATTCAGTAAGTGTTTTAACCCTTTAGGTGTTTCACAGGAATAGCAGCAATGTGAAGGAGAAAATTCTAAATCTTCATTTTTTACACTCGCATGTTCTTGTAGACCCAATTTTTGAATTTTGACAAGGGGTAAAAGGAGAGAATTCACCCTAAAATTTGTAACCCAATTTCTCTCGAGTAAGGAAATACCTCATATGCGTATGTAAAGTGTTCGGCGGGCGCAGTAGAGGGCTCAGAAGGGAAGGAGCAACAATGGGATTTTTGGAGAGTGAGTTTTTCTGAAAGGGTTTTTGGGGGGCATGTCACATTTAGGAAGCCCCTATGGTGCCAGAACAGTGGACCCCCCCACATGTGACCCCATTTTGGAAACTATACCCCTCATGGAATTTAATAAGGGGTGCAGTGAGCATTTACACCCCACTGGCGTTTGACAGATATTTGAAACAGTGGACTGTGCAAATGAAAAATTTTATTTTTCATTTTCACAGCCCACTGTTCCAAAAATCTGTCATACACCAGTGGGGTGTAAATGCTCACTGCACCCCTTATTACATTCCGTGAGGGGTGTAGTTTCCAAAATGGGGTCACATATGGATATTTATTGTTTTACGTTTGTCAGAACTGCTGTAACAATCAGCCACCCCTGTGCAAATCGCCTCAAATGTACATGGTGCACTCTCCCTTCTGGGCCTTGTTGTGCGCCCCCAGAGCACTTTGTGCCCACATATGGGGTATCTCCGTACTCGGGAGAAATTGCATTACAAATTTAGAGGGTCTTTTTTCCCCTTTTACCTCTTGTGAAAATGAAAAGTATAGGGCAACACCAGCATGTCAGTGTAAAAAATTTATTTTTTTACACTAACATGCTGGTGTAGACCCCAACTTCACCTTTTCATAAGGGGTTAAAGAAAAAAAAGCCCCCCAAAATTTGTAAGGCAATTTCTCCCGAGTACGTCGATACCCCATATGTGTCCCAAAACTGTTGCCCTGAAATACGACAGGGCTCCAAAGTGAGAGAGCGCCATGCGCATTTGAGGCCTGAATTAGGGATTTGCATAGGGGTGGACATAGGGGTATTCCATGCTCTGATTCCCAAACAGGGTGCCTCCAGCTGTTGCAAAACTCCCAGCATGCCTGGACAGTCAATGGCTGTCCGACAATACTGGGAGTTATTATTTTGCAACAGCTGGAGGCTCCGTTTTGGAAACAGTAGCGTACCAGACGTTTTTCATTTTTTTTGGGGAGGGGGGCTGTCTAGTGGTATGTGTATATGTAGTGTTTTTTACTTTTTATTTTAGGTTAGTGTAAGTGTAGTGTAGTGTTTTTAGGGTACAGTCACATGGGCAGAGGTTCACAGCAAGTTTGCCGCTGGGAGTTTGAGCTGCAGCGCAAAATTTGCGCCATCTCAAACTTGCAGCACTCACTGTAAACCTCCACCCATGTGAGTGTACCCTGTACATTCACATTGAGGGGAGGGGCAAACATCCAGCTGTTGCAAACTCCGAGCATACCCTTTGGCTGTCCGTGCATGCTGGGAGTTGTAGTTTTGCAACAGCTGGAGGCACACTGGTTTGGAAACACTAAGTTAAGCAATAAACTTTCAAGTGTTTTGCAACCAAACTTAGTGTTTCCAAACCAGTGTGCCTCCAGCTGTTGCAAAACTACAACTCCCAGCATGCATGGTCTGTCAGTGCATGCTGGGAGTTATAGTTTTACAACAATTGCAACAGCTGGAGGCACTGAGGTAGGAAACGGACAATGTTTCCCAACTAGTGTGCCTCCAGTTGTTGCAAAACTACAACTCCCAGCATGCCCAGACTGCCCAGGCATGCTGGAAGTTGTAGTTCGGCAATATCTGAAGGATCAGATGTTGCCGAACTACAACTTCCAGCATGCTTGGGCAGTCTGGGCATGCTGGGAGTTGTAGTTTTGCAACATCTGGAGGTCCACAGTTTGGAGACCACTGTATAATGGTCTCCAATCTGTGCTCTTCCAGATGTTAGAGAACTACAACTCCCAGCATGCCTGGACAGACTGAGCATGCTGGGAGTTGTAGTTTTGCAACATCTGGAAGAGCACAGATTGGAGACCATTATACAGTGGTCTCCAAACTGTTGACCTCCAGATGTTGCAAAACTACAACTCCCAGCATGCCCAGAAAGCCAAAGGCTGTCTGGGCATGCTGGGAGTTGCAGTTTTGAAACACCCAGAGGCAGCAGTGAGATCGCTTTACGGCGATCTCACTGCTGCCAATGAAGATGCCGCACTGCTGCCGGAAACTCACCTCCGGGACGCAGCGCCACCGGGACCGCATGGAGGACGTCGCTCACGCCGGGACCGCTCGGGACGCCGCATGGACAGGTAAGTGACGCCGGGGGATGGGTCAGGGACACTTAGCAGAGCGGTGTGTGTCCCGATCCCCGTGATCGAGACTCACACACCGCGCTGCTAAGTATTCTCATAGCGAAACGCTGCTATCAGCTAGTCAGATTTGACTAGCTGATAGCAGCGATTGCTAGGGGGGGTGGGGGATGAAACCCCCCGTGGTCGCATGGTAAGATGGCTGGCTATCAGTGAAAGCCACCATCTTACCGAGCGCTGCGGGATGCCGTGAGTAGCGGCAAAAATGTTCATGACGTACCTGTATGTCATGGGTCGGGAACACCTTGCCACCCATGACGTACAGGTATGTCATAGGTCGGGAAGGGGTTAAGCGTATTTGTACTCAGGAAAAAAAATAATTTCTTTAATACATCGGCATGTGTAGAACATGTGGTATAACACTGAATTTAGCACAGAGACAGAGTAACAGGTGAAAAATGGTAAAAAGGCACTAAAGTCCACACTAATATGACTTGTTTCTGAACAGCAGCAGGACCCAACAGTGCAGCACCACCAAAAAAAAAATCCAGGGATTAAACCCTAAATTGCACTCTGTCACACAATTCTGAGCAGCAGAAGATTTGTGGAGCAAAAAAAAAACTCAATAGAGCTGAAAAATGAGGAGATAAGATGCTTCAGAAAGTTCAGGCAGCTTGGAGATCTGTATGAGGCAGCTGACAGCTATCTGCCCCTCTCTGCTGCAATGCTCAATAACGTGAATAGGAGGTTTAGCTATCAATGATCCTTCTCAGTGTAACAGCACAGCACTCTGCACTCCTGTCTTTCCCTAATGCTGATGTGACTAGCAGTTGCAGTGTAACGCTGTGGTATGAGCTATTCACACACACACACACAGTTCCGTTCTCTCCATCTGAGTGCATAGATGAAATGAAGAGAGGCAAGATGGCCGCCGATTATATAGGGGCTGTGGTCAGTGATCAGGGGTCAGTGAACACTGATAGGCTGCATCTCACATGTGGTTCAGGGTCAGCCCGCCTACCTTCATTCCCGCCGCTGTTTCCTGCCCTCCCATAATCCCCTGCCCCATGTACTCACATGTGGATCCGCCATCTTAGCTCTACAATAACCTGGAACGCTGTAAAATGGAGTTTAATGAAGCGATTTGTGCGATAGAATCGCGGCAATATTCGTATTCGTTGCAAATCGAATTTTTCATGAAATTCGTAACGAATTCGGGTTCGTCAAGTTCGATTCGCTCATCTCTAGTACCTGACTCTGAAGAAAATCCTCAAAGGACTGTCTTATCTACGCTTCCTCCAGGAGGGACGAATTCAGCTTCTAATAACCTTTTCCCATCCGGGGGTGTCTGAAACATTCAGGGAAAACAAAATCATACAGTGATCGGAGAACTCCACCTCAACCACGGACACTGTGGAAGAGACGGCTTCCTCCTTGAAATAAAACCTATCTATCCTAGACCTGCGACTACCTTGATGATAGGTGAAACCTGCGTGGCCCGAGGGGCTCCGCATGTGGGCAACCTCTAGACGAGCTTCTCTAGCTATACTAATCAGTGCCACACTATCGCAAGTCAGCGGAGCCTCTCCTATCCTGGGACCTCGTGACATTATTGAAGTCCCCTCCAAAGGTCACCTGTCGACTCGTAAAAAGAAAGTGCTTAATCCTCATAAAGAGATCTTTACGGCCCCGCTTAGTTTGCGGGCAGTAGATGTTAATGAGCCAGAGCTCCTGTCCCTTCATGAAGACATTTAAGATCAGGCACCTCCCCATTTCTAATTCAATAACCAGTCGGCATTCAACAGGAGCGGTAAAAAGGACCGCCACCCCACTATACGGCTCAGCCGCAAGAGACCAGTGGGAAGGACCGCGCCTCCACTCTCTTCTGGCTTTTACATGAGAGGCTAGATCTGACAACCTTGTCTCCTATAAAAAGAAAATGTCAGCTTCAACGCGGCTGAGAAAATCAAAGGCTGCAAATCTAGCCGTATCAGACTTTATGCTGGCACAATTAATAGATGCCAGCTTCAATGAGGTGAGTGCCGCCATACAGGGTGATTGAGTTAGACAGCCTACTATCCCTTACACCTTCTTCATCTCCTTTCCCTCACCCCCATCTGAGTCAGAGGAAGACCCCTTACCCCTTTTAAGACTCTGGGATAAATCCATCCCAGGATCTTTACCTTTGGAATACAGAGTTGCCTTCCCCCCCTGAGGAAACCACCTCAGGGGTAGAAGGCTCAGTGCCCCCTGGAGGCTGCACCACTTCCCGTCCCCCTTCTTCCCCCTCAAGAGGAGGAGGCGAGATAGTATCCCCGAGGGCTTCATACCGATTCGAGAGGACGATCAGAGGGTCAGAGACTGGGATGTTCCTTTTCAGGTCTGGGGCTGTTACAGAAGAGGGGAACAGAACCTCCTTACTTTTTCCATTTTTCCTCCTCCTCTTCTTTTTACGGTAACCATTTAGTTCCTGCCCTCCCTCCTCCTCCTCATCCACTGTTTCGTATTGGGAAGAACTGGAAGAGAGGGCAATCTCACCCTCCTCTTGGCGAATTCTCCCGACCTCCTCATCCAACTCAGTCTCACCCAAAACCTCAGATTGCTGACCAACTGAGCCTGTGCCTGGAGAGGGACCCAGAGCTACCCCTGGCACCTGGGAATTCTCCTGGACCCTCTCCAACCTGCGCTTCTCCTCTCGCCTCAGCTGAGAGGGGGTCTTGTGCTTCTCCCTCACTGGTTTTGGTGCCCCTTCTGCATGGCTGGTCCCCCCCCCCCCACTGAGGCAACCGACAGGCTCTTCCCAGAAGGAGCGGTTTGCACTGAAATGGTTTGGGTCACGACACCTGTGACACAGCTTCGGCTGCCCTTAGTAGACCTGAATCCTGTTGCCTCCAAGGAAGGTGGCCGAAGGGATGTGGGTGACTGTGTTCCCTGAACGCCTGAGTCGGACGGAAAACTTCCAGGCCCCAGACCAGATCCCAGCCAGGTGATAATATCGTAGCATGAAAGTGACTAATTACGGGTTAATATGGTCACCTTCTTCAGCATGCTTTGGCGGGATACTGCTTTTACAGCAAAATCCCGCCATCCGGGCTCGTTCTTCATCAGCTCATAATTAGACCAGAAAAGATCAAGTCCCTCTGGCCTAACAAAGCTGACGTCAAACTCGGAGGAGCCAAAGGCGTTGATCAGGGCAAAGATGTCCCTAGAAGCTCCACCACCTTTCCCCTTTGGGGGCACGCATCATTGCCAGTCCCCACCAAACGGGCCACATTCCTGCCTCCTGCCCGGGTGTATGGAGGGACCATACGGTCTCCCCATCTTTTTCTTGGTATGCTCCAAGACCATGTCTCTCCACCCAAAAAGACAGGTCCATCTCCTTTCCCTCTACCTGGAGCGTCCTCTCTCCTCTCCTAAGCGCCTCCAGGAGGCGCCGCAGCAAGTGACCATTTCCAGATTCCAAAAGGTAAAGAACTCCCTGAACCCCCAGCCGCCACACTTGCATAATTCCTGGTGACTGGGGGGGCAGCCAGACCAGACCCTGACACACCAGAGCCACCAGCACTTCCACCACAATCATTCTTCCCATCCATAACACTGCTCCTATTCATACCACTACCACTCCTCCCATTCACAACACTACCACTCCTCCCATCTGCACCACTGCCACTCCTCCCATTCACAGCACAACTCCTCTCATCCACAGCACTACCACTCCTCTCTTCCACAGCACTACCACTCCTCTCTTCCACAGCACTACCACTCCTCTCATCCACAACACTTCCACTCCTCCCATTCACAGCACTACCACTCCTCCCATTCACAGCACTACCACTCCTCTCATCCACAGCACTACCACTCCTCTCATCCACAACACTACTACTCCTCCCATCCACAGCACTACTACTCCTCCCATCCACAGCACTACCACTCCTCCCATCCACAGCACTACCACTCTCATCATACACACAGGTATTACTAAACCCTTTTAGTGCAGTAGCTCTTTCACTCTTACTTTTGACTGAGCTGGCCGGGATATACTGTAAAGTAGCTGGCTTGAGACAGAGACTGCTGGTGCCGATGTCACTAACTCTGCCATCACATCTCTGCCACTGATGTCCCTAGTTCCATCTCCTGACGTCACTTCCATGAGCAGGGCCGCCCCTCCTCCTACACCATGTGACGTGCAGGAAATCCCCTCCCTCACAGGGGAAGTTTCCATGATGTCAGTACTTGCACCGCCCAACCGCATGGACTGTACAGCTGATGCCCGGACACTCCCCCCCCCCTCACAGGGGAGTGCCCCGCAGCACCAGCAATGCCCAGGGGACTGCCCCCCACTTCAGGCCTGTCCTGCCCTTCCCTACTGACAGGACAGGAGGGCTTCTCAGCATCTCCCTCCGCCATCTTGGATTTCACACTGTACTCCCTTGCTGGCCCCACTCCACCTCAGAAGCGGGGTCTTGCAGAGTGGGGGGCCCAGCAGCCTGAACCGACTTCTCAGCTGGCCCAGACTGCTGGAAAGGACTAAATACAAAACGGGTGACTTCTCCCACTTTCCTCTTCTTTTTGCTCCTCTGTCCTTTCTTCCTCCCTCCTTCAGGGCCCAGATCATCACCTAAAGAAAAGTTCTGGAAGTGAGTGGGGGATGCCTGCAAGATGATGGGCCGGAGCACCCTGCCATCACTGTCCTCCTCACACTCATCAGATGACACAGGTAAGGCCACCATTTGGGCAGCAGCAAGGTGGTCTTCACTAAGGGTGTGGGGGGTCAGGGGTGACACAGGCAGCAGGGGCCCCATCATCTAACACCATACTCTCCACCCTCTCCTCAGCCTCTCCGACAGTCTCTGACTGCTCCCCCACCTCCTCCTCCTCACTGCCACTACTCTCCCCATCATCCACCACCTCCTTACCTGGGGATTTCATGGCGGCGAATCTGTCCTTGTTTAGCAATCTTTTTCGGAAGAGTCCACTGCCTTCCAAAAGGACTTTTCTCCTCTCTTCCAACGCCTTAATCTCTGTTTTCCAGACTTGTATTCTTACCCTCAGCTCGGGTCGTTTTTACTTGGGATCCCTGTCAGCCAGGTTTTGGGCCAGGCGCAAATCCTCCCTGGCTGCCCTTAGCTCTTTCCCACAGCGATCATACTCAGTAAATCGAGCCGTCATCCTGGAGCAATATATTTCCATGGACTCTTTCGGGTCTAGGTTGCCCCACATTTCAACACTCTGCAGGCTTTTCTCGGCCTTACTGCCACTAGTGGCCTTTCCACTACTCATCGTTGCCAGGGGAGCAGGGACCACATTACTGCGGAACGGGAAGTGGAGGCCCGACACTCCCGGGGCTCCATGCAGGGAGGCTCTCCCCAGGAGCCTGCCACACTCCTGGGAAGGCTGTTGGAAAACGCTGCTTCTCTCTGTGTGGATGTCTGGAAGAGCTCAAAACAGACATACTCGGTAGCTTCTCACACTGAACTGCTCTGGACTACTGTGTTTCACAGGATGTGCTCTCTGTTGACCCCTCTGTCCAGGTCAGGAACTGTCCAAAGGTTGACAGAGGTGTCAGAAGAGTACTGTGGTCAGACAGAAAAGAAATTCAAAAAGAAAAGAACTTCCTCTGTAGTATTCAGCAGCTAATAAGTACTGAAAAGATTAAGATTATTTAATAGACGTAATTTACAAATCTGTTTAACTTTCTGGCACCAGTTGAATTAACCCCTTAAGGACTTAGCCCTTTTTCACCTTAAGGACTCGGCCGTTTTTTTGCAATTCTAACCACTGTCACTTTAAACATTAACAACTCTGGAATGCTTTTACTTATCATTCTGATTCTGAGATAGTTTTTTCGTGACATTTTCTACTTTAACATAGTGGTACATTTTTGTGGGAAATTGCATCCTTTCTTGGTGAAAAATCCCCAAATTTGATGAAAAAAATGAAAATTTAGCATTTTTCTAACTTTGAAGCACTCTGCTTGTAAGGAAAATTTATATTCAAAATAAAAAAAATTTGGGTTCACATATACAATATGTCTACTTTATGTTTGCATCATACAATTTATGAGTTTTTACTTTTGGAAGACATCAGAGGGCTTCAAAGTTCAGCAGCAATTTTGTAATTTTTCACAAAATTTTCAAACTCACTCTTTTTCAGGGACCAGTTCAGTTTTGAAGTGGATTTGAAGGGTCTTCATATTAGAAATACCCCATAAATGACCCCATTATAAACACTGCACCCCCAAAGTATTCAAAATTACATTCAGTCAGTGTTTTAACCCTTTAGGTGTTTCACAGGAATAGCAGCAAAGTGAAAGTGTTTGAAACCCAATTTTTCTCGAGTAAGGACATACCTCATATGTCTATGTTAATTGTTCGGCGGGCGCAGTAGAGGGCTCAGAAGGGAAGAAGCGACAAATGGTTTTTGGAGTACATGTCACCTTTAGGAAGCCCCTATGGTGCCAGAACAGCAAAAAAAAAAAACACATGGCATACCATTTTGGAAACTAGACCCCTCGGGGAATGAAACAAGGGGTAATGTGAACCTTAATTAGTGTTTCACGACTTTTGCATATGTAAAAGAAAAAATTTTTTTTTTACCTAAAATGCTTGGTTTCCCAAAAATTTAACATTTTTAAAAAGGGTAATAGCAGAAAATAACTCCCAAAATTTGAAGCCCAATTTCTCCCGATTCAGAAAACACCCCATATGGGGGTGAAAAGTGCTCTGCTGGCGCACTACAGGTCTCAGAAGAGAAGGAGTCACATTTGGCTTTTTGAAAGAAAATTTTGCTCTGGAGGCATGCTGCATTTAGAAACAGCAAAAAAAAAAACACATGGCATACTGTTTTGGAAACTAGACCCCTCGGGGAACGTAACAAGGGGTAAAGTGAACCTTAATACCCCACAGGTGTTTCACGACTTTTGCATATGTAAAAAAAAAAAAATTTTTACCTAAAATGCTTGGTTTCCCAAATTTTTTAAAAAAAGGGTTAAAGCAGAAAATACCCCCCCAAAATTTGTAACACAATTTCTCCCGAGTACGGCGATACCCCATATGTCACCTTAAACTGTTGCCTTGAAATACGACAGGGCTCCAAAGCGAAAGAGCGCCATGCGCATTTGAGGCCTACATTAGGGACTTGCATAGGGGAAACAGTGGCGTACCAGACGTTTTTCATTTTTATTGGGGAGGGGAGGGGGGCTGTGTAGGGGTATGTGTATATGTAGTGCTTTTTTTTGTGTTAGTGTAGTGTAGTGTAGTGTTTTTAGGGTACAGTCACACGGGCGGGGTTCACAGTAGTTTCTCGCTGGCAGTTTGAGCTGCGGCAGATAATTTGCCGCAGCTCAAACTTGCAGCCAGATACTTACTGTAAACCTCCGCCCATGTGAGTGTACCCTGTACATTCACATTGGGGGGGGGGGGGGACATCCAGCTGTTGCAAAACTACAACTCCCAGCATGCACTGATAGACCGTACATGCTGGGAGTTGTAGTTATGCAACAGCTGGAGGCATACTACTTTGGCTGGGGATGCTGGGGATTGTAGTTATGCAACAGCTGAAGGTACACTTTTCCATAGAAAAAATGTGCTTCCAGCTGTTGCAAAACTATAAGTCCCAGCATGCCCATAAGGGAATGCTGGGAGTTGTGGTGGTCTGCCTCCTGCTGTTGCATAACTACAGCTCCCAGCATGCCCTTTTTGCATGCTGGGAGCTGTTGCTAAGCAACAGCAGGAGGCTGTCACTCAGCTCCAACTGCTGCTCCCGCACACAGGTCAGTCCCTCGCCACCGCTCCTGGGGCCCCTGATCCTTCAGGGACACCCGGGAGCGGGGTCCCCAGCTGCCGGGGTCCTGTTCCCGCACCCGCTCACGTCCTCCGGAAGAGGGGCGGAGCAGGTTGCGGGAGTGACACCCGCAGCAGGTGCCCTGATTGGTCAGCCGGTAAACCGGCCGACGAATCAGGGCGATCGTGAGGTGGCACAAGTGCCACCTCACCCCTGATGGCTATGGCTGTAATTCCGGGTCACTGGGTCACTGGAGACCCGATTGACCAGGAATCCGCCACAGATCGCTGGGCTGAATTGTACAGCTATCTGCGGCCATCGCTGACATGGGGGGTCATCATGACCCCCCTGTGCGATATGCTGCGATGCCTGCTGAACGATTTCAGCAGGCATCGGGCACCGACTCCGCTCCAGCTGGCTGTGGGGGGATGGGAAAGCTCATGACGTTCTCATACGTCATGAGTCCTTAAGGACTCTGAAATGACGACGTATGAGAACGTCATGAGTCCTTAAGGGGTTTAAAAAAAAAAGTTTTCCACTGGAGTATCCCTTTAAGATTTTGTAATATAAGTAATTTACATATCTGTTTAGCTTTTTGACACCACCACCGGAGTACCCCTTTAAGTCTCTTGGATTCAATAGAGCTTCACAGATTGCCACTGGAGTCCTCTTCCACTCCTTCATGATGACATCACAGAGCTGGGGATGTTGGAGACCTTGCACTATCACATCTTCTGTTTAACCCCTTAAGGACCAACCAGTATGCCCCCGAAAGACCAGGCCTGTTTTTTTCAAATCGGGGATGTCTGTCTTTATTAGAGAATAACTCTGGTAACGTTTTGCCAATCACGATAATTCTGATATTGTTTTTTTGTCACAAGTTGTCCTTCATGTACATATTAAAAGTAAGCCGATATCATTTGTAGTTTTTTTTTTTCCAATGCAAAAAATCATGACATTTTTCAAAAAATTAAGATTTGTTGCTATTTTCAGGCTAGGACTCCATTGAGGTTTTTGCCCTGCGATTTTTGTGGCACAAAAACGCCTGAAAAAACGCCAGAAAATCTGCCACAGTTTTCCCCTGCGTTTTGGTGTTTTTCTGGAGTTTTTTCTGGCGTTTTTGCCTTTACGTGGAATTTGCAGTTTTTGGCCCCTTTTGCTTTTTTTTTTTAATTTAATTTTTTTACAAAATAGTTGGGTACCAAAAAAAATTAAAATAAAAAAAAAAAAAAAAGGATGCAGTAGGGATGTAAAAATGTATTTAACTAAATGTTGATTTTTTACAAAATTTTCAAATTTACTAAATTTACAAAACAAAATTTTAATAAATATTTTTTATAAAGTGTGTGTTCCTTTAACATTTTTTTCTCTTTTTTCCCCCACATTTTTTATGTAGTACTACTACTCCCAGCATGGAACAAGACTGTTCCATGATGGGGGTAGTAGTACCTGTACTATAGACATATCGCCCCGGGTGTCAGTCTGACACCCGATGCGATCGTCCATAATATAGCAGTGATGTGGCTCTTTACAGCGCTCACATCTCTGCTCTATTCACATCACTGACCATTCATATTTCCCACCCAGAGCTGTGATTGGCCGGATGGTTGCAGCCAATCACAGCTCTGAGGAAAAGATTAATGAATGAGCGGCCGGCACGGAGTACAGAGCAGAGCAGGGATGTGAGCGATGTATACAGCTCTGCTATAGACAGGACGGTCACATCGGGTGTCAGTAGTGACACCCGCTGTGATGTGTCCTTTAGCAGGCACTACTACTCCCAACATGGAGAACACTCTGCTCCATGCTGGGAGCTGTAGTACCTGCATTAATAGACAGATCGCAGCAAGTGTAACTTCTGACACCGGCTGCGATCTGTCTATTAATGCAGGTACTACAGCTCCCAGCATGGAGCAGAGTGTACTCCATGTTGGGAGTAGTAGTACTTGTAGTTAAGGGAAGATCACTGCGGGTATCACTCCTGACAACCGCTGTGATGCTCCTGTATAATGTATGGATGCAGCGGCTGGCGCTCTCCTATGGTTCCCTGCACGCCGTATATACACACATTCTGAGTTCTCACAGAGAGCTGTGATTGGCTGGAACCATCTGACCAATCACAGCTCTCTGCGGGAAATATGAATATGTCTATATATATGTCAGTGCAGGGGACCAGAGAAGAGCGGCCGCCGCATCTATACATTATACAGGAGGATCGCAAGGGACCCCGGCGATCTGTCAATAAGTACAGGTAACTACTACTCCCATCATGGAACAGTGTGTTCCATGCTGGGAGTAGTAGTACTACCTAAAAAATGTTTGTTTTTTTTAAGTGAAAAACACGCACACACACTAAATTTTTATTATTGTCGGCTACATTTTTAGCGCTTTACCCGCTCACATAAATTGATCCCTGTTTAAAAATTTATAAACATTTCGTAATAAAAAAGATACATTTCGTTAGATACAATTTTTTCCATCACTACTGTATCTTTTTTATTAATTTTTTTATGGTACCCTACGAAATTTTAATAAAAAAGGTATCTCCATATTTTTTTGGGATCGCTAAAGTCCAAAAAATAATAAAAACCGCCTGCAAAAACGCAAAATTTAAAACCAACATGGCGTTTTTCTTGGCGTTATTGTTCTCCCATAGACTTTTATGGGAGGAAACGCCAGGATTTCAGGGCAAAGACGCCAAACTAGGTTTTTGCAGGGCGTTTTGAAAATCCAGCCTCTGAGCCTGAAATTGCTGAAAAACCCCAAAAGGATAAAAAAAAACGCCAAATTGAAAAACGCCAAGTGAATCTGGCATTTTGCAATTTACCATTGACTTGCAGCTAACATCTAGACGCTGCGTTTTTTCACTGAAAAAACGCTGTGCGGGAAAATTGGCGTTTTTGCAAAAAACAACCTCAGTAGAATTCCATCCTCACACTAATACGTTGCATATATTTATACTTACTGACTAGAGATGAGCGAACTTTTCAAAATTTAGATTCGGCCAATTCGCCGAATTTTCCCGAAAAGTTAGTTTCGATCCGAATTTGTTCGCGTCGAATCGTTATTAAAAAAGGCTATTTCTGGCCTAAATACAGCATCTATAGGGGTATAGAACACTTTGCTGTGTCCTAAAACGCATATGGAGTGTGCTGGGGTAGTGAAACAATACTGTTATTCAGAATAGCATGCAGATTACCGACATCGCTCTTAGAATCACTGCCGCACAGCAGCACAATGACAGAGCCTGGTGGTGGCATCAGTGTCAGGAGATCATATAGTGACTGAATGACATAGCGTGGACATGTTGGCAGCAAGAGGAGACCATTTAGTGGCTGAATGGCACAGCGTGGAGTTGGCTGATGCACTAGTACACTACACACCAGGGCTTCACAATCCCCCCTCCAATAACAACACAATGAGAAATTTTTGTCAAAGATTTCTCATTGGTAGCATCCGCTATCCAAAAATTTGAAATTTCCAGACCAGGCCCCACCACTGCGGCATCAGTAACCCATATATTGCCTGCATGACACAGCCTGGAGTTGGCTGATGCAAGAGTACACACCAGGGCTTCACAATCCCCCCCCCCCAAAAAAAAACATCATAATATATGACATTTTTGACAAAGATTTCTCATGGGTAGCACCCGCTATCCAAAAATTAGAAATTTCCAGACCCAGGCCCCACCTCTGCGGCATCAGGAACCCATATATTGCCTGAAGGACACAGCCTGGAGTTGGCTGATGCACCAGTACACACCCGGGCTTCACAATCCCCTCCAAAAAACAACAACATTTTAGAGATTTTTTTAAGAAATACCTTTGTGTAAGAACAAGCGCAAATCCAACAGTTCACAAGACTCTATAATGCAGGACGGTGGACCACCCAAAGACATTCTTCTCAAAAATAATAAACCACATAATGTTTGAAATCTGAGGGCATAACACAATACCAGGTGTGTTATGCCCTCAGATTTCCGGGGCCGCAGGCGCGCTCCACTGAACTGATTAGCGTGTCTCTATCTTTCATCGACCGGTGCTGGTAACCCGCTAACTCCCGGAAAGGTAAGCTGCCACGAAGCAGGTGGTCTCCCCCGGGCACGTTTGGCTCCAGAATTTCCACTACTGCCACACCACGCTGACTGCCAACCGTGCTACCGCCTTGCTGACTCAAGGGCAACCTGCAACTCTCTTCTCCCGATGATGAACCCCCCTTCTCCTGAGATTGAGCAATAACAGGTGTGTTATGCCCTCAGATGTCCGGGGCCGCAGGCGCGCTCCACTGAACGGATTAGGGTATGTCCATTTTTTTTGGTAGCACCCGCAATCCAAAATTTTTTAATTCCTAGACCCAGGCCCCTCCTCTGCGGCATCAGGAACCCATAGATTGCCTGAAAGACACCGCCTGGAGTTGGCTGATGCACGAGTACACACCCGGGCTTCACAATCCACCCCAAAACACAGCAAAATTTTATAGAAATTGTCTGACAAAATACCTGTTTTTAAAAACAAGCGCATATACAGCAGTTCAAAAGACTCTGTAATGCAGGATGGTGGACCACCAAAAGACATTCTTCTCAAAAATAATAAACCACACAATGTTTGAAATTTGGTTAAAAAAATTACTACATGTGTGTAAGCGCATCTGTCTCCAAAAAATCAGATGACAAAAGGATTCTAATCGCCAAAAATGATTAAGCAGAGTTAATCCCTCTCCATATATTTATATATTTTTTTTCATTAAAAAATCACACGCAGCAAGCGTTCCGTTGTGTAACGGTTAGCATTCTGCAAAATTCAATTTTATTACTGATAAAATTATCAGTAAATTTAACAATAACACTACCCAAGAGTGTTTAATTAATTACCCCATACATTGCACCAGGAGCAGTCAGGAGTAGGCCTCAGCAGTACCCAAGAGGCTTTAATAACCCCTTACCCTGCCCGATCAATTGCAAGATCGAGCAATAACAGGTGTGTTATGGCCTCAGATGTCCTGGGCCGCACTAGCGCTCCACTGAACGGATTAGCGTGTCTCTATCTTTCAAGGACAGGTGCGTGTTGCACGCTGAAACCAGTTCGTGATAGGGATCTGGCATTGCAATTATTTAACCTTAAAACGAGGAATTACCAGTAAGTGAGGGTCATAAACTGGCATTGATTAAGTCCCTGCCCTTTGTACACACCGCCCGTCACTATAAGCGATTGGATTAGTTAGTGAGTTGGTTAGTGAGGTCCTCGGATCGGCCCAGGCGGGGTAGGAGAAGGCCCTGGCAGAGCGCCGAGAATTTAACGATCATTGTTGAAATTTGCATTAAGCATGTATTTAGCTACTGCTAAACATACACAAATTTAAGGCCCAAGGCCAGAGGCACCAGGGAGGCATATAGTTCCTGAAAGACACAGAATGAGTCTGGAGCATGCATTTGCAGTACCCAAGAGGTTTTCATAACCCCTTACATTTAAAGATCAATGTTTACATTTGCATTAAGCATGTATTTAGCTACTGCTAAACTTCAAAAAATTATAGGCCCAAGGCCTGAGGCACCAGGGAGGCAAGAAGTTTGTGAAAGACACAGAATGAGTCTGGAGCAGTCATTTGCAGTACCCAAGAGGGTTTGATAACCCCTTACATTTAAAGATCAATGTTGACATTTGAATTAAGCATGTATTTAGCTACTGCTAAACTTATAGGCCCAAGGCCAGAAGCATCAGTTTTCCCCATATTAGGAGCATAGTTGTCCCCCAGATTAGGCAGCATAGATGTCCCCCAGATTAGGAGCATACTTGTCCCCCAGATTAGGCAGCATAGTTGTCCCCCAGATTAGGCAGCATAGATGTCCCCAAGATTAGGCAGCATAGATGTCACCCAGATTAGGAGCATACTTGTCCCCCAGATTAGGCTGCATAGATGACCCCCAGATTAGGAGCATACTTGTCCCCCAGATTAGGCAGCATAGATGTCCCCCAGATTAGGAGCATAGTTGTCCCCCAGATTAGGCAGCATAGATGACCCCCAGATTAGGAGCATACTTGTCCCCCAGAGTAGGCAGCATAGATGTCCCCCAGATTAGGAGCATACTTGTCCCCCAGATTAGGCAGCATAGATGTCCCCCAGATTAGGAGCATAGTTGTCCCCCAGATTAGGAGCATAGTTGTCCCCCAGATTAGGCAACATAGATGTCACCCAGATTAGGCAGCATAGATGTCACCAAGATTAGGAGCATACTTGTCCCCCAGATTAGGCTGCATAGATGACCCCCAGATTAGGAGCATACTTGTCCCCCAGATTAGGCAGCATAGATGTCCCCCAGATTAGGAGCATAGTTGTCCTTCAGATTAGGCAGCATAGATGACCCCCAGATTAGGAGCATACTTGTCCCCCAGAGTAGGCAGCATAGATGTCCCCCAGATTAGGAGCATACTTGTCCCCCAGATTAGGCAGCATAGATGTCCCCCAGATTAGGAGCATAGTTGTCCCTCAGATTAGGCTGCATAGATGTCACCCAGATTAGGCAGCATAGATGTCCCCCAGATTAGGCAGCATAGATGTCCACCAGATTAAGAGTTTAGTTGTCCCCCAGATTAGGAGCATAGTTGTCCCTCAGATTAAGCAGCATAGATGTCCCCCAGATTAGGAGCATACTTGTCCCCCAGATTAGGAGCATAGATGTCACCCAGATTAGGCATCATAGATGTCCCCCGGATTAGGCAGCATAGATGTCACCCAGATTAGGCAGCATAGATGTCACCCAGATTAGGCAGCATAGATGTCCACCAGATTAGGAGTTTAGTTGTCCCCTAGATCAGGAGCATAGATGTTCCCCAGATTAGGCAGCATAGATGTCCCCCAGATTAAGCAGCATAGATGTCACCCAGATTAGGCAGCATAGATGTCCCCAAGATTAGGCAGCATAGATGTCCACCAGATTAGGAGCATAGTTGTCCCCCAGATTAGGCAGCATAGATGTCCCCCAGATTAGGAGCATACTTGTCCCCCAGATTAGGCAGTATAGATGTCCCCCAGATTAGGAGCATAGTTGTCCCCGAGATTAGGCAGCATAGATGTCACCCAGATTAGGCAGCATAGATGTCCCCCAGATTAGGCAGCATAGATGTCCACCATATTAGAATGTTAGCTGTCCCCCAGATTAAGAGCATAGTTGTCCCCCAGATTAGGCAGCATAGATGTCCCCCAGATTAGGAGCATACTTGTCCCCCAGATTAGACAGCATAGATGTCCACCAGATTAGGAGTTTAGTTGTCCCCCAGATTAGGAGCATTGTTGTCCCCCAGATTAGGCAGCATAGATGTCCCTCAGATTAGGAGCATACTTGTCCCCCAGATTAGGCAGCATTGATGTCCCCCAGATTGGGAGCATAGTTGTCCCCTAGATTAGGCAGCATAGATGTCACCCAGATTAGGCAGCATAGATGTCCCCCAGATTAGAACCATACTTGTCCCCCAGATTAGTCAGCATAGATGTCACCCAGATTAGGTAGCATAGATGTCACCCAGATTAGGCAGCATAGATGTCCACCATATTAGAATGTTAGTTGTCCCCCAGATTAAGAGCATAGTTGTCCCCCAGATTAGGCAGCATAGATGTCCCCCAGATTAGGAGCATACTTGTCCCCCAGATTAGGCAGCATTGATGTCCCCCAGATTGGGAGCATTGTTGTCCCCTATAGTAGGCAGCATAGATGTCCCCCAGATTAGGAGCATACTTGTCCCCCAGATTAGGCAGTATAGATGTACCCCAGATTAGGAGCATAGTTGTCCCCGAGATTAGGCAGCATAGATGTCACCCAGATTAGGCAGCATAGATGTTCCCCAGATTAGGCAGCATAGATGTCACCCAGATTAGGCAGCATAGTTGTCCCCCAGATTAGAAGCATACTTGTCCCCCAGATTAGGCAGCACAAATGTCCCCCATTAGGCAGCATAGATGTCACCCAGATTAGGCAGCATAGATGTCACCCAGATTAGGCAGCATAGATGTACACCAGATTAGGAGTTTAGTTGTCCCCCAGATTAGGATCATAGTTGTCCCCCAGATTAGGCAGCATAGATGTCGCCCAGATTAGGAGCATACTTGTCCCCCAGATTAGTCAGCATAGATGTCACCCAGATTAGGCAGCATAGATGTCCCCCAGATTAGGCAGCATAGATGTCCACCAGATTAGGATGTTAGTTGTCCCCCAGATTAGGATCATAGTTGTCCCCCAGATTAGGCAGCACAGATGTCCCCCAGATTAGGAGCATACTTGTCCACCAGATTAGGCAGCATAGATGTCACCCAGATTAGGCAGCATAGATGTCCCCCAGATTAGGAGCATAGTTGTCCCCCAGATTAGGCAGCATAGATGTCACTCAGAATAGGCAGCATAGATGTCCCCCAGATTAGGATCATACTTGTCCCCCAGAGTAGGCAGCATAGATGTCCCCCAGATTAGGAGCATACTTGTCCCCCAGATTAGGCAGCATAGATGTCCCCCAGATTAGGAGCATAGTTGTCCCCCAGATTAGGCATCATAGATGTCACCCAGATTAGGCAGCATAGATGTCCCCCAGATTAGGAGCATAGTTGCCCCCTAGATTAGTCAGCAAAGATGTCACCCAGATTAGGCAGCATAGATGTCCACCAGATTAGGATTTTAGTTGTCCCCCAGATTAGGAGCATAGTTGTCCCCCAGATTAGGCAGCATAGATGTCCACCAGATTAGGATTTTAGTTGTCCCCCAGATTAGGAGCATAGTTGTCCCCCAGATTAGGCAGCATAGATGTCTCCCAGATTAGGAGCATACCTGTCCCCCAGATTAGGCAGCATTGAAGTCCCCCAGATTAGAAGCATACTTGTCCCCCAGAATAGGCAGCATAGATGTCACCCAGATTAGGCAGCATATATGTCCCCCAGATTAGGAGCATAGTTGTCCCCCAGATTAGGCAGCATAGATGTCACCCAGATTAGGCAGCATAGATGTCGCCCTGATTAGGAGCATACTTGTCCCCCAGAGTTGGCAGCATAGATGTCCCCCAGATTAGGAGCATACTTGTCCCCCAGATTAGGCAGCATTGATGTCCCCCAGATTAGGCAGCATAGTTGTCACCCCGATTAGGCAGCATAGATGTCCCCCAGATTAGGCAGCATAGATGTCCACCAGATTAGGAGTTTACTTGTCCCCCAGATTAGGCAGCATAGATGTCCCCCAGATTCGGCAGCATAGATGTCCTTCAGATTAGGATCTTAGTTGTCCCCCAGATTAGGAGCATAGTTGTCCCCCAGATTAGGCAGCATAGATGTCCCCCAAATTAGGAGCATACTTATCCCCCAGATTAGGATGTCCCCCAGATTAGAAGCATACTTGTCCCCCAGATTAGGTAGCATAGATGTCCCCCAGATTAAGAGCATAGTTGTCCCCCAGATTAGGCAGCATAGATGTCACCCAGATTAGGCAGCATAGATGTCCCCCAGATTAGGAGCATACTTGTCCCCCAGAGTAGGCAACATAGATGTCCCCCAGATTAGGAGCATACTTGTCCCCCAGATTAGGCATCATAGATGTCCACCAGATTAGGAGCATAGTTGTCCCCCAGATTAGAAGCATAGTTTTCCCCCAGATAAGGAGCATAGTTGTCCCCCAGATTAGGCAGCATAGATGTTCCCAAGATTTGGCAGCATATATGTCTCCCAGATTAGAAGCATAGTTGTCCCCCAATCAGCGCAGTCCGGTCAGAGCCAATCAAAGGGCCGTATGTGGCAAGCGTGCCGTACAATGCCCAGGTCTGCCCCAGAGGGTTTCATAACCAACCACAAAAGAGAAAATTTTGTTGTAGGAGCATGGTCAATCTACTCAGACCCATCTGTCATTGGTGGCTGGAAATCCTGGCTGATCCATCCTTGATTCATCTTGACAAACGTCAGTCTCTCCACATTTTTAGTGGATAGACGAGTTCGCCTTGGGGTGACTATGGCCCCAACCACACTAAACACCCGCTCTGATGACACACTACTGGCCGGGCAGGACAGCTTTTCCAGGGCAAACTCCGCTAGTTGCGGCCATAAATCGAGTTTGGCTGCCCAGAAGTCCAGCGGATCTTCAACGGTTGTCGGCAGGGTCATGTCGAGGTAAGCCACCACCTGCTGGTTTAGGTCCTGCTCCATGTCCACCTGCTGCTGATGAGTAGCTTCACTATGTGGCTGAAGGAAGCTACTCATCAGCGACTGTAAACTCAGGCTGCTGCTGATTGAGCCGATACTGCTCCTGCCACCCCTCCCCTCCCCAGCAGCCGTGGCAGTGGAAGGGGAGCGCAGAGGGCCCCCCGAGTCAGACCTGCGAGTGGATGGACCATGTGGCCGATAGGCATCGGCCAACCGACTACGTAGAAGCTCCCTGAAGTAGGTCAGTTTGTCCTCCCTCTCAGTGGGTGTAAAAAAGGCCCCCATTCTGGGCCGGTAGCGAGGGTCTAATAAGGTGGGGATCCAGAAGTCATCGCGCTGATGAATTTTGACAATTCGGGGGTATCTACGCAAGCAACTCAGCATGCATCGTGCCATTTGTGACAGTGACTCGCTGGGACTACCTGTCTTCATCTTCACTGCATACTGCCACGGTGTGTCTGGGTCCTCTGTCTCGCCTCCCTCGTAATAACCCTCCAGCTCCTCTGGCTGCTCCTGCTCCTCCCCTCCTGTCCAATGACCAGAAACACCGGACATCTCATCCACCGTAAACTGTGCTCCACTCTGCCCCTCATCATCCTCCTCCAGATCATCCCCCACAGGACTCATGTAGCCTTCTGATGTAGGCGCAACGTCTCCATTGCCATGACCAGCCATGTTTTCAATCATTTTTTTGAGTAAATGTAGGAGTGGAATTAGGTCGTTCATGGCGTAATTCGAGCGACTAACAAAAAATGTGGCTTCCTCAAAGGGCCTCAGCAAACGGCAGGTGTCACGTTTGAGCTGCCACTCGTTCACATTGAAGTTACACAGGGGAGTACTCCTATCTGCTTGTATCATCAAAAAATCCCTGATGGCTTTTCTTTGTTCGTATAGTCTGTCCAACATATGGAGGGTGGAATTCCCACGTGTGGCAATGTCACAAATGAGTCTATGTTGTGGGATACCGTTCTGACGCTGCAGCTCAAGCAAAGTGTGCTTGGCGGTGTAGGAGTTGCTGAAGTGCATGCACAGTTTCCTTGCCATTGTCAGGACATCTTGCAAATGGGGTGAAGACTTGATGAACTTCTTGACAACCAGATTCAACACGTGTGTCATGCAGGGTGAATGGCTCACACTTCCTTGTCGCAGTGCGGCCACAATGTTCTTCCCATTGTTGGTCAACATGGTTCCCATTTCCAGATTTCGTGGAGTAAGCCATACTCGGATTTCTTCCCTAATGAACTTTAGCAGTTCCTCCCCTGTGTGACTCCGTTCGCCAAGGCAAACCATGTGAAGGACGGCTTGACACCGATGTGCCCTACACACGTGTTACGATGAAGGGCCACCAAGATTTGGACGTGCAGTGGAGGCCGAGGACACGGGGAGGAGGAGGCGCACACTGTAAAAGGTCCAACTGCCTGAGAGCCAGAGCGTTGAGGAGGAAGCGGTGTGACCTGTCCAATTTGCTGTTGTGGCTGTGCAGGAACAACATTTACCCAGTGGGCCGTAAAAGACATGTATTGTCCCTGCCTGTAGTTACAGCTCCACACGTCGGCGCTACCGTGCACTTTTGAACACACCGACAGGCTCAAGGACTGGCCCACCTTCTCTTGTACAAATTTATGCAGGGCTGGTACTGCCTTCCTTGCAAAGAAATGACGGCTTGGGAGCAAATGGCCTCTGGGTGATGCGGCAGGCTGGACCCCTACCTCGGAGCCACGGTTATCCCAGGCCGCTTTATGGTGAATCACGTGTTGACGCAGGGCCGTGGTGCCGAGATTGGGACCCTGGCCACGCTTCACTTTCTGCCAACAGATTTTGCATGTGACTACGCTAAGGTCCTCCGGATTCTTATGAAGAACAACCACACAGCAGAGTAGCCGATTTTCCCACCCGCAGTTCGCACTATTTCACTGCTATTGGCGCCGTCTCCAGGAACCCCTGTTCCACTACCTCCCTGAATGGTAGTTTGCTGCGAAGCAGGTGGTCTCCCCCTGGCACGTTTGACTCCTGAATTTCCACTACTGCCACCACCACGCTGATTGGCAACCATGCTACCGCCTTGCTGCATCATGCTTCTGCACCCGGCTGCCAATTGCGATCGGCTTCATCATCATCAAAAGATGTGTGCACGTCATGGATGTCCTCCTCGTGTTCCACAACAGTGTCTGCCTCAGGACCCTGAACAATTGAAACACCGCCTCCCACGTCACTCTCCGCATCAATACTTGCCCGCCTTGCGGAGCAAGGGACGCATGTCTCCTCACATTCTTGGCTGCCCAATTGCTGCTGACTGTCCTCTATTACATCGTCCTCGCTAAATATTGGAGCTGAACCCAAAGCATGAGATACTTCTTTGGGAGAGGGAACAGCATAGGACAAAGGCAATGGGATTACGGGGACTGCTCCCTGGCCATGACAACTGTGGGTTGTGTCTGAGGAACCCACCGACTCTTGACTGGGGTTGTCAGATGTCGCTTGTGATGATGGGGATGAGTGTGCAAACCAATTGACGAGGAGAGATGGGTCGACGACACGACCGCTGGGTGTTAACGTGAGCTCAGGCCTATTGCTGCGACTCCTGCTGCCACTCGCCCCAAGTCTGCTGCCAACTCTGCCTGACGTATGTAGGCCTCTGCCCCTTCTCTGTGCACGTCCTGGCACTTCCCTGCCTGACATACTTAGTGCGTTTATGAGGGTATAGAACAGCAGCAGGCGATTACTTACGGCTGTCCTTTCAATGTATATAGGCCCTAGATAGAATAACAGTTACTAAATAGCACACTCCTTTGTTGTATGTATGCCCTTTGCAATGATGAGCGCACTGGTATGCGTATTTCTACGCAGAAAAAACACTTTTTTTTTTAAATACACCAGCAGGTGTAGACTAATGTGTGGAATAGCACTGGATTTAGCACAGAGACCGAATAACAGGTAGTAAATAGTAGACTACTTGGTTCTATGTATGCCCTTTTCAATGATGAGCGCACTGTTAAGCGTATTTATACGCATAAAAAAAATATTTTTTTGTTGTATACACCAGCCGGTGTATACTAATGTGTGGAATAGCGCTGAATTTAGCACCGAGACAGAAATACAGGTACTAAATAGTACACTACTTGGTTGTATGTTTGCCCTTTGCAATGATGAGCGAACTGTTAAGCGTATTTGTACGCAGGAAAAACTTTTTTCTTCTTCAATACACCGGCAGGTGTATAACGTGTGGTATAACACTGAATTTAGCACAGAGACAGAAAAAAAGGTAGTATATGGTGTGCTATTTGCTTGTATGTAGGCCCTTTGAAATGATAAGGCCACTGAAAAAGCGTATTTGTACGCAAAAAAAACTTTTTTTTCTTTAATACACTGGCAGGTGTATAACGTGTGGTATAACACTGAATTTAGCGCAGAGACAGAAAAAAGGTCGTATATGGTACGCTATTTGCTTGTATTTAGGCCCTTTGCAATGATAAGGCCACTGTTAAGCGTATATGTACGCAGGAAAAACTTTTTTTCTTTAATACACCGGCAGGTGTATAATGTGTGGTATAACACTGAATTTAGCACAGAGACAGAAAAAAATGTAGTATATGGTACGCTATTTGCTTGTATGTAGGCCCTTTGCAATGATAAGGCCACTGAAAAAGTGTATTTGTACGCAGGAATTTTTTTTTTTCTTTAATACACCAGCAGGTGTATAACATGTGGTAGAACACTGAATTTAGACAGAGTAACAGGTGAAAATGGTAAAAAGGCACTAAAGTCCACACTAATATGACCTATTTCTGAACAGCAACAGGACCCAACAGTGCAGCACCACAGAAAAAAAATCCAGGGATTAAACCCTAAATTGCACTCTGTCACACAATTCTGAGCAGCAGAAGATTTCTGGAGCAAAAAAAAACTCAATTGGGCTGAAAAATTAGGAGATAAGATGCTTCAGAAAGTTCCGGCAGCTTGGAGATCTGTAAGAGGCAGCTGACAGCTATCTGCCCCTCTCTGCTGCAATGCTCAATAACGTGAATAGGAGGTTTAGCTATCAATGATCCTTCTCAGTGTTACAGCAAAGTACTCTGCACTCCTGCCTTTCCCTAATGCTGATGTGACTAGCAGTTGCAGTGTAATGCTGTGGTATGAGCTATTCACACACACGCAGTCCCGTCCTCTCTATCTGAGTGCATAGATGAAATGAAGAGAGGCAAGATGGCCACCGATTATATAGGGGCTGTGACATCACAGGGGTCAGTGAACACTGATAGGCTGCATCTCACATGTGGTTCAGGGTCAGCCCGCCTATCTTCATTCCCGCCGCTGTTTCCCGCCCTCTCATAATCCCTTCCCCATGTACTCACATGTGGATCCGCCATCTTAGGTCTCCAATAGCCAGGAACACTGTAAAATGGAGTTTAATGAAGCGATTTGTGCGATAGAATCGCAGCGATATTCGTATTCGTTGCGAATCAAATTTTTCATGAAATTCGTAACGAATTCGGGTTCGTCAACTTCGATTCGCTCATCTGTATTACTGACCAAATAGTTTATGAAACTTATACTTTAAGATGTCTACTTTTTTTTTTCCAAAGTAAGTTTTTATTGATTTTATGTCAAGAAAAAGCAATAACAACTTTAACAATATCATGCGAGGCCGTTAGGCGATGACAATCAATGAGTCAAATATAACAGTGCCAATGTCAAAAAAAAAAACAGAACATTGAGAATGTGAGATAAATGTTTCCATGGACACGATGGTCCTCAGGGGAGTCACTACTACTCTCAGGGGTTCTATGGTGTCTTGACTAGTGGGCCCCAGGGGTCGTACTAAGTCTATCCAGTTGGAGGAAATTTGTAAGTATGTGAGCAACCTAGTCTATTGCATGGACCTGTATGGATTGGGTAAGGTCCAGCGGGAGACCGCACGGGTCCACGAGTGGTCTGTATACCCCAGGGAGCATACTCAGGTAGATCATGGGGGAGCGTGACCAAGAAAACATTTACCTTGGGCCTCGGTAAGGGAGGATACCTAACCACAATAGGGTGATGATAAAGACATGTGGGAAGGGATAAGGCAGGAAATGAGAAAGAAATAAGAAAAAGAACAAAGCCAGGGAGGAAGAGAAAAAGAGCAAGATAGAGGGAGAGAAGGGACGAGGGGGGTGGGAGGGAAAGAGAGAGGTCCGGTGAGAGCAACATATACATTCAACAATCCGAAGTAAAAGTCAATTCGGGCACGAACTCCGGTCGTCACCCGGGCACCTGGTGGGGAGGATCGGTGTAAACACCGAGGTACAGTAAGCAATGGCAGCAGGCGGTGTATCACGAGGCCACGTGCAGGGCTTCAAAACTGTGTGAGGACATAAACTCTGACCAGGGTCTCCAGATAGAATAGAAACGGTCGATTTGTTTACGGGAGTCAGCAATCAGTTCCTCCATTCTATGTAGGTGGGATACTTCTTTAAGCCAGTCTGAGACTGAAGGAGGCACACGTGAACGCCATAGGCGGGGGATTACAGTCCTGGCAGCCAGGAGGAGGAAATGGAGTAGTCTGGAGGTGGGTTTGTGCAATTGTTCCGGCAAAATGGACAGTAAGATCATCTTGGGTTCTCTAGGCACCCGAGCCCCAGTCAATCTGGATATAATGTCCAATGTCTGTTCCCAAAAGGATGTCAGGGCTGGACATGTAAGCCAGATATGGGTCATGGTGCCACCCGGTTCTCCACAACGCCAGCAGGTATCGGGGACATTCCGATACATGCGAGCAAGCAATGAGGGTACGCGATACCATCTTGCAAGTATCTTATAATTGAGTTCCTGTGTTTTGCAGGAGATGGAGGATCGGTGACACCATGAGAAGGCTTGTCTCCACTCCGAGCTCGTGATCTGACAATCTAATTCTCTTTCCCATGCATTGCAAAAGGACGGGGGTGATGTGGAGGTTGCGTCAAGGAGGTGCGTGTATAAGGTGCTGACAGATTTACATATTGGAGTAGCAGAGGTACAAAGTTGTTCGAATGGTGTGAGGGGTCTATACAGGGCCATTCTGTCTCTTTGCGAATTATGAAAATGCGTGAGTTGGGCATATTGGAAGGTCTGCGTGAAGGTAGGAGGGGTGGGGATGTGCAAGAGATCTGATAGGGATCGTAATTCATTGTGGGATATTAAGTCTCGAAGCATTGGGGCTTCGTTTCTAGAGAAGGAGAGGAAGGAGTGAGAGTGTTGACCCGGTGGAAAGGCCGGGTTGCTAAAGAGGGGTGATAATGGGCCAGGAGAAGGGATGAAATGCATATGGGACAGGTAAGTTTTATATGTCCTAAGTACCGATCCTGCGACTGGAGGTATATTCGGGGGTGTGGTTTTAATAGTCAAAAGGCCAGGTGTCCACAACAGTGTCTTGACGTCCGCTCCCATGGCCCTACTTTCAAAAATCACCCATTGTTTTTTTGATCTGTGGTGGAAGCCATCTAAGACCCTATTGAGGACCGTGGCTAGATAGTATAGAGTCAGATCTGGTAACGCTAGACCCCCATCTCTTTTCCTACGTATTAAGGTCTGTCGCGCCAGTCGGGGGTGCCGCCGTGCCCAGACAAAGCCAGACTGGATCGCAGCCACCTCTCTGAAAAAGGAGCGGGGCAGATATAGTGGTATGCAGGAGAATAAATAAAGCATACGTGGGAGGAGATTCATTTTCAGTATGTTGACCCTACCCAGCCACGAAAAGTCTCTGCACTCCCATCTGGCCAGGTCTGCGCGTAACGTTTGTAAAAGTGGGGCGTAGTTCAGTCGGTATGTATCGATGTGGTTCCTGGGTACCTGAATGCCCAGATACTTAAGTGAGTGCGTTTGCCATTTAAACGGGTAGGAAGCCATCAGGGACTTCACAATCGTGGGGGGGAGCGTAATATTCATGGCCTCACATTTGGATGGGTTAATCTTATAATTGCTATAACTAGAGTACCTGCGAATGGTGGTCAACAGTGAGGGTAGTGAGAGCAATGGGGAGGACAGGAACAGGAGGAGGTCATCTGCATATGCAGAGCATTTATACTGGCATTGAGAGAGTGCTATCCCCTGAATGTCCGGGTTCCGTCTGATGTCCACGAGAAGATGCTCCATACATAGAACATACAAGAGCGGGGAGAGGGGACAGCCCTGCCTCGTACCATTCCTAATTCTGAAGGGGGCAGAAAGTTGGCCATTAATTCGTATCTGCGCCATAGGATCAGTATAGAGTGCTTTAATACGCCCCAGCATAAGGGGACCTAGGCCTACCTGTAATAAAGCGGCTTCCATGAACTCCCAGTCCACCCGATCAAAAGCCTTCTCTGCATCCAACGAGAGCAACATCAGGGGGAGGTGTTGTCTCTGAGCATAATGTATAGTCGAGAACGCTCGCATGGTGTTATCACGCGCCTCTCGACCCCTTACAAAGCCCACTTGATCAGGGTGGACCAGAGAATCCATGTGGTCCGCCAGTCTGTTTGCCAACAGCTTCGCGAAAATCTTGGCATGAACATTAATCAAGGAAATAGGGCGGTAGCTGGGGCATAATAAAGGGTCTTTCCCCTCCTTGGGTATTACTGTCACAAATGCTCGTAAGAAGGAGGGCGGGAGTGGCGATCCAGGTGCGACCTCATTGAATGCCGAGAGGAGCGGGAATAGCAATTCAGAACGAAGTGTCTTGAAGAACTTCGCGGTGTAGCCATCCGGGCCAGGGCTCTTTCCGGCCGGTAGTGCCGAAATCACTAACTCCAGCTCCTCAGGGGTGAAAGGGGCCTCCAGTGTTTGGATGGTTTCAGGTGGCAGAGACGGGAGTGCCGTGTCATCTAAGTATGCCTGTAGTGAGTGCGGGTCTGAGGAGGGATTAGAGAGGGCAGACGGACGAGGGAGGTTATATAGACCATTATAATAGTTCTGAAATGCGGCCAGTATGTCAGGGGTGAGGTGGGTAGTGGAGCCCGAAGGAGAATGGATAGCAGGGATATAAGTGGAGGAGCGTTTATTCCTAAGGGCAGAGGCTAATAGTCTACCGGATTTATTGCCCCATTCATAGAAGACTTTACCCGTGAGTTGTTTATAATGTCGATGTTTAGTAGTTAGCAGGGTCAGGAGTTCATGGCGTATTCGTATAAGCTCCCTGTAAACTGTATCTTGTTGTGAGGCTTTGTGTTGTGTCTCTAGTCTATGTAATGACTGTGATAAAGAGAGAAACCTAGCGGACGCTTCCCTCTTAAGCCTTGCCCCATGTTTCATCAGAACACCCCTAAGTACACATTTCAAAGTATCCCATTTTATAGCTGAAGAAGTGGGGTCTGATGAGTGATCTAGTGTAAACTGATGTATTGAGGATTTGAGTTCTTGGAGGCACAATGTGTCCAATAGTAGCGATTCGTTTTGCCTCCATGAAGAGTGAGGTTTGGCAAAGGAGGGGATAGAGAATGTGCAGAACACAGGAGCGTGATCAGAGTGGGTCATAATTCCAATGGAGGCCATGGAGATATTGGTGAGAAGGTGGTGCGGGAAGAATATGTAATCAAGCCTACTGTAAGATTGTCTAGGGTGCGAATAGAAGGTGTAATCCCTACCTTCCGGGTGAAGCGCTCTCCAAGCGTCGCTAAGCTGTAACGTGTGTAGTTTCTGGCGTAGTGCCCTAAGTTTGGCATGGGATAGCGTTGAGTGACCCGAGGAGGTATCGCATGAGGGGAAGAGCGGGACGTTCATATCTCCACACAGAATTATGGAGCCCGTGACAAATGACGATAGAGTGTCCAGAGTACGATGCAGGAAGGTGATTTGGGAGTGGTTGGGGGCGTATATGGAAGCTATTGTGAAATTACGGTCCGCAATTGTGCAATTCAGTAAGACATAGCGGGCGTTAGGATCTATTAAGGAAGAGGTGACTTTTATGGGGAGTGATCTGTGGAAAGCAATTGACACCCCCTTCGTTCTGGCCTCCGGATTGGTACTATGGTACCAATTCGGATAGTACCGGGAGTTAAGTGTCGGGAGATGTCCCTCCTTAAAATGAGTCTCCTGAAGCGTCAGGATGTGTACTTTCTGTCTGTGAAAAGAATATAAGGTTTGAGCTCTCTTTTCAGGTGTGTTGAAGCCCTGCACGTTAATAGATGCTATCTTAATGTCAGCCGCCATTGCATATAAGATGGGTGTAAGGACCACTTACCCCGGTGCCCAGGTGACGTCCAGACCCTCAATCCGAACAGGAGTATAGCAGGAAACGCTTCAGACCTAAAATTGAGAACAAAACAGAGGAAGGAGTGAGGAGCAGAGGAGTGAAGGAAGGAGGTGGAGGGAAGACACAGCAGCTGGCGCATAGACACTCCAGCAAGGGGACTAAAGAGAACGGCCATAAGGGCCCAAAACCAAGCCAGGACCAGCCTAGCAAGGATCCTAATGGGGGAAACATGGAAAGCGCGACAGCCGAGAATAGGTGGTCGCAAAACAGTTATCATCAAAAAATAAAAAATAAAATAAAATGTGAGCAAGGGCCAGACTAAGGCCGGGGCCTAATGATTCTATATGTGACCACTCATCCCTGTGGCAGGGAGGAGGGTACGCTAAGTTACGGGCAGATGGCTACTAGGTGGGCATTAAACCCTATGGAGGCCAATGGACAGTGGGTCATGGGGAGGAAGAACAGAGTTACGAGCAGTTTCAATGTACAGCAGTATGAGAACAGGTAGAAACGAGGACCGAAACTTCTTAAGAAAGACCGGTATTATATCTTAGAAAAGGTCAACAAAACACAGTGAGAACAAAATTACGTATGGCATTCCAGAGAGTCCAGTAGAAGGATCAGTAGCTCAGAGTCTTCTGAGGGTCCTTCAGAAGGGTACCAAACAACGGGGCATGCAGGTCCACTCCGCAGCTTTCAGGTCTTCCTTTTCTGTCGTTGGGGAAGTGGGGTCGTCTGTCGCTGTGCACCGTACCCCTGAGCGGCATGTGATCTGTGGATAGGGGGTGGATCAGTTCCAGAATAGAGCTGCTCCCATTCGGGGAGGTGGATTGGCGGGAGTTTAAAGGTGTGCAGAAAGTTGAGAAGATCATCCGGGCGTCTCAAGGTAGCCATGGTTGTGCCATGGTGGGCTATCAGGGCAAAGGGGTAGCCCCACTTGTATTGAATCTGAGCGTTGAGAAGGGTTTGTAGTAATGGCTTCAGTGTTGCCCTCAGTCGAAGTGTTCGAAGGGAGAGATCCGGGTAGAGTTGCACCAGTGACCCATTGTAGGTGAGAGTCTTTAGGGTACGGGCGTTTCTCATGATCGCATCCTTTTGAGTGTAGTGGTGTACCCGACATATGACATCTCTAGGCTTGTTCGGGTCAGGATTCTTTGCTTTAAGTGCACGGTGTACTCTATCAAGTTCAATCAGGTTGTCTGGAGGTTTTTGAAGGACTTCATTAAGCAAGCGTTGCACCGTTTTTTCCAGCTCCTGTGGTTTTACTGATTCAGGTAGGCCCTTAAGCTGTATGTTATTCCTGCGGTTACGATTATCAATGTCGTCCAGGTGTTCAATTGTCGCAGATTGCTGTAGGGATAGGCGTTTAGTAGAGTCCTGTAGGGATTGTATCTGATTAGTAACAGACGATTGGAAGTCTTCTAGGGTTTGGACCCTGGCTTGCAGACTCGAGATCTCTGCTTTAACCGGCACAAGGTCACTCTTCCATGCAGCTTTCAGGTCAGATGCCAGTGAGGCCATATCCGCTTTAGTTGGCAGCAGTGCGAGCAAGGCCTGTAATTCAGGATGACCTTTGAGGGTATTGACCGCTGCTTCAGGAGAGGGTAAGACAGCATCAACGATCCCTTTAGGTGGAGAGGTCCAGACACCTCCATGTGGGGAATGTGGTTTCAGCTTCTGAGAGTGAGGCAAGCGTTTCGGGCAAGAGTGTGAGTCATCAGAAGAAGAATAGCTGGATCTGCCCGTTTTGCCAGTGGACGTTTTCAGGGGTGTCTTAAATAGCTTCTTTTTTGCTGGAGGGCTTTCTCCCCAGTAGTCTGGGGTGTCAGTGTCAGAGGAAGAGTCGCAGGAGTTTTTATCTGGGTCAGATCCCGCAACCTCCATTTCAGTTGCCCAGTCCTGCACATTTCGGGGTGGGGGACCCGGGGCCCTGGGAGAACCAGGGGATAGGTGTTGGGGCCCAGAATCTGTGTTCATTTCAGAGCTGGAAGGGACACCCCCAAGAACTGTGAAGGGGGATCCTGTTTTTCCCAGGGAGGAAGAAGTGGGTGGCCTCATGGACTCCCTCTGTGATAGATGGTGGTCTGAAAGGTCAGGATTAGGAGCCTTTGATGAAGACCCACAGCATGGGGATTCAGAAGCATTCCGGGTGGGATGGGGCCTCTGAGGTGGAGGAGGATTATCCCGACCCCCGTGGCGGCGTGTTGCTGAGGAGGCCTCCCCTGCTATGTCTGCCGAGGGAGAGGCACCTGCGGGGGAAGCAGAGGCGGGTAGATGCTGCGTGGAGACCGGAGGCTGCTTAGGGTCTTCCCGTGGGAGCAGTGTGGTCATAAGGGGCTGCCCAGTACCCAGTGGAGCGAGAGGTGAGGAATGCTCCGTACCTGTGGATTGCGGGTGAGTGTCCACTGTTGTTCCCGCGGTCTGTCTCTGTCGGTCCTGTACGGGTCTCCCCACTAGAGCTAAGGCGGTAGAGGAGAGGTGAGCAGGCTCAGGGCTTGTTGTTGCTGCGCACAGAGCCGGGGCCAGAGCTTCACTTCCGGCTGCGCCATTACTGCTATCGGCTCCGTTGTTCGGGGCTTCCCCGCATGCAGCCCAGAAGGATGAAAGAACGCAGAAATCAGGTGCGAGGGGTCCCCGGAGGGTTGAGGCAGCTGCTGGTGCTGTTTGTTCTGTCGGCGCCTTCCCATAACCCGTCGTAGTAGCCCGTTATCTACCGGCCCAGGCAGGAGCTCTCAGGGTGCACGTCTAGCAGCCAGCGCGCCAAGCCACGCCCCCCCAGATGTCTACTTTATTTTGACAGCATGTTTTTTGTTTTTAATTAACATTTGAAATGATTTAGAAGCCTAACAATTTAATTTGAAATGTAGAAAATTTAGAAAATTTGAAAAGTACATCTTTTTTTTATGTGCTATGCAAGGTTTGCCGAAATTTGAAGGTGGTAGAACATAGGAACACCCCCCAAATGACCCAATTTTAAAAACTAGACCCCTCAAGGTATTCGCTAGAGGGTACAGTGAGTATTTTAACACCACAGTTTTTTGGCAGGAATTATTACATTGTCAGTGTTAAAAATTAGAATTTTTTATTTTTTCACAAATGCATCATTTGTGGGGCATATTTACTGTACATCACTTCTGATATTGCAAGAAATGCACTATATATTTTATTAAGCTGCTCGCCCAGTGTTTGGAAATCCCCCCACTTAGGCCATATTTGGTTCCTTGGCGGCGTGGTAGGACCCAGAAGGAGAGAAGCGCCATTTGGCTTTCAGGGCATCATTTTATGCCGAATGGATTATAGGCCACACTTCATGCCTGCAAAGGGTTTTAGCTATGAGAACCATACAGAACGGCCACAAGTGACCCCATTTTGGACACTACACCCCTCAAGAAACGTAACAAGGGCTACAGTGAGCCTTAACACCTTACAGGTGTTTGACGACTTTTCATTAAAGTTGGATGTGTAAATGAAAAAATAAATTTTTCACTAAAATGCTGTTTTTTCCCCAAATTTAAAATTTTTACAAGGGGTAATAGGAGAAGATGACCCCCAAAATTTGTAACCTCATTTCTTCTGAGTATGGAACTACCCCATATGTGGATGTAAAAGTGCTCCGCGGGCGAACTACAATGCTCAGAAGAGGAGGACCACCATTGAACTTTTGGAGAGAGAATTCTATTGGAATAGAAGTCGGGGGCCATTTGCATTTACAAAGCCCCCCATGGTGCCAGAACAGTGGACCCCCACATGTGACCACATTTTGGAAACTACACCCCTCACAGAATTTAATAAGGGGTGCATAGAGCATTTATACCCCACTGGCGTTTGACAGATCTTTGGAACAGTGGGCTGTGCAAATGAAAAATTAAATTTTAAATTTTTACGCACCACTTTTCCAAAAATCTGTCAGACACCTGTGGGGTGTAAAGGCTCCCTGTACCCCTTATTAAATAATGTGAGGGGTGTAGTTTCCAAAATGGAGTAACATGTGTGGGGGGGGGGTACTGTTCTGGCACTATGGGGACTTTGTAAACACACATGGCCTTCAATTTCGGACACATTCTCGCTCCAAATTCCCAATGGCGCTCCTTCTCTTCTGAGCATTATAGTTCGCCCCAGAGCACTTTACATCCACATATGGGGTATGTTCTTACTCAGAAGAAATGGGGTTACAAATTTTAGGGGGCTTATTTCCTATTCTCCCTTGTCAAAATGAAAAATTTAGGGTAACACCAGCATTTTAGTGAAAAAAAATTTTCTTTCATTTTTACATGAAATTTTAACGAAAATTCGTCAAACACCTGTGGGGTGTTAAGGCTCACTATACCCCTTGTTACATTCCATGAGGTGCGTAGTTTCCAAAATGGGATCACATGTGGGTATTGATTGTTTTGCGTTTATGTCAGAACCGCTGTAAAATCAGCCACCCCTGTGCAAATCACCAATTTAGGCCTCAAATGTACATTGTGCGCTCTCACTCCTGAGCCTTGTTGTGCGTCCGCAGAGCATTTCACGCCCACATATGCAGTACAGTAACCCCCCGACATGCAATGGCCCCGACATATGATCAAATCGACATACGATGGCCTCTCAGAGGCCATCGCATGTCGATGTCAGCATCGACAAACGATACTTTTATATGTCGGTGCTGTTTCTTTCTTACCTTTATTGATTTTAATACGTGGAGGTGTGTAAACTCCATATGTTAATGCGCCTTGAACATTTTCCATGCAGCATTAGGGTTGTACCTGTGAGGCCATGCAATTATATCAGCCAACTTGGGTGGAGCTTGTAGCCTCTCTCCCCCCTTCCATTGTATGTGTGCTTAGTCACGCTGGAGGGAACTGGGAGCAGGCTGCATGTCGACCTAGTGCTGCTGTAATTGCCCACTGGCCCCTGGTTTTTGCTTATTAAGCACAGGTAGGTTAGCGTTAGGTCCCGTGCCATCTGAGAAACCTTGGCGTTGGTGTGCGGGCTCTGGTGTGTCCTTAATATAAGGATACACTGGCGAATGTCTCAATTTTAACATCAGTGTTGAGGGATTAGCCAATGTCATTGTATACATCTACCACAGTAGTGCACCTAAATTTCTGTATTGTATTATTCTAATTGTTACACATCCACACCGTTTATCTGGTGTAGGATTCTACTGTTGCACTTGTAGTCCGCTGCAGGCATCCTCCATTGTATGCATTTTTATGCTGGGGATCGCCCCTAGTAACGGACTACAAGGGCAGGATCTGCTCCCCCAGTATATATGCACAACTGCATTTGGGGTTGAGCACCTCCAGCCTTTTAAGACCACGTTTTTTGTTGTTGTTTATTGATTTTACAAATATGTTAAATATTTAGTTTTTAGTATTTCTATACAGTAACCCCCCGACATGCGATGGCCCCGACATATGATCAAATCGACATACGATGGCCTCTCAGAGGCCATCGCATGTCAATGTCAGCATCGACATACTATGCTTTTATATGTCGGGACAATCGCATTAACTGCTATCCGACAGCGCAAAATGCTTAAGCTGCTGTCGGATAGCAGTTTAAGCATCCTGGACAGGTTCACTTACTTATCCCCGCTGCTCCAGGTCCACATCGTGATCCTCCGGCGTTTTGTGCATCTTCTCCGGGGTCCGGGCCTCGCTTTCCGGCGTCGCAACGTAATAACGTCACCAGAAAGCGAGGCCCGGACACCGGAGAAGATGCGGAAAAAGCCGGAGGATCCCGAAGAAGATGCCGGAGCAGCGGGACAGCATCGGGAGCCCCTGGGACAGCATCGGGAGTGGTGAGGACCAGGTCCGGAGCGGCGGGGACAGGTGAGTATAACTTCCTATACTTTACATTGCACGAATCCCTCAACATACGATGGATTCGACAAACAATGGGTCGTTTGGAACGAATTACCATCGTATGTTGAGGGACCACGGTATGTCCGTACTCAGGAGAAATTGCGTTACAAATTATTTTTTTCTTTTTACCACTTGTGAAAATTAAAAATATGGGACAACACCAGCATGTTAGTGTAAAAAATTTAAAAAAATTACACTAACATGCTGGTGTAGACCCCAACTTTACCTTTTCATAAGGGGTAAAAGGAGAAAAAAACACCAAAATTTGTATGGACATACCCCATATGTGGCCCTAAACTATTTCCTTGAAGTACGGCAGGTCTCGAAAGCGAGAGATCGCCATGCGCATTTGAGGCCTATTTTGGGGATCTGCCTCTGCCCCCAAAATACCCTACGGCAGTGTTTCGCAAATAGGATGTCTCCAGCTGTTGCAAAACTCCCAGCATGCCTTGACAGTCAGTGGCTGTCCGGCAATGCTGGGAGTTGTTGTTTTTCAACAGCTGGAGGCTCTTTTTTGGAAACTTTTCCGTACAAGACATTTTTTTTTTATTGGGGGGGACTGTGTAGGGGTATATGTAGTGCTTCACTTTTTATTTTGTGTAGGTGTAGTGTAGTGTTTTAGGGTACATTCACATGGTTGGGTTTACAGTGAGTTCCCCGCTGGGAGTTTGAGCTGCAGCCAAAAATTAGCCGCATCTCAAACTTGCAGCGCAAAAATCACTGTAAACCTGCCCGTGTGAAAAACCTCCAGCTGTTGCAAAACTACAACTCACAGCATGCACTGACAGACCATACATGCTGGGTGTTGTAGTTATGCAACAGCTGGAGGCACATTGGTTGCGCAACACTGAGTGTTTGTTACTTAACTCAGTGTTATGCAACTAGTGTGCCTCAAGCTGTTGCAAAACTAGAACTCCCAGCATGTACAGTCTGTGCATGCTGGGAGTTGTATTTTTGACACAGCTGGAGGCACACTGGTTGCGAAACACTGAGTTAGGACACAAACTCTGTTTCTCAACCAATGTGTCTCCAGCTGTTGCAAAACTGCAAAACTCAGCATGCATTGACAGTCGAAGGGCATGCTGAGAGTTGTAGTTTTGCAACAGCTGGAGGCACACATCTACAACTCCCGGCATGCCCTTTGGTAGTCTGTGCATGCTGGGAGTTGTAGTTATGCAACAGCTGGATGCACCCTTTTTCATAGAAAAAATGTGCCTCCAGCTGTTGTATAACTACAACTCCCAGCATGCACAGACTACCAAAGGGCATGCTGGGAGTTGTAGTTGGGACTCCAGCAAAACTACAACTCCCAGCATGCCCTTTGGCTGTGCATGCTGAGAGTTGTTGCTAAGCAACAGCAGGAGGTGAACAGGCCTCACCTCCTGCTGTATCCTGCCGCTTGCACCATGACCATCGCCGCTCCTGCCACCTGGACCACCACCGGTCTTGAGGGGATCCCTGCCGGACCAGGGAAAGGTAGGAGACCACCGCCGGCACCGATCTCCGCCCAGCATTACAGTGATTGATCGGTCGTTCCGACCGATCAATCACGTGATCGTGAGGCGGTACCTGTGCTACCTCACTCCTGCTGGGTCCTTAAGGGGTTAATGCTTTGGAATACTTAGTATTCCAAAGCATTGCAGATATATGCTGCCTGCTAGTTTTACCCCAGCAGGCAGCATATCAGGATGTGCCTCTGACACGTCCTGACAGGTAATAACCGGGGCAGACCTGTGGGTCATTGTAAAGACCCCCGGCTGCCCAGGTAACCAGCAGCACCCCGCAATAGTTGCGGGGTGCTACAGGAGAGAAACAGAGGGAGCCCGCTCCCTCTGCCAAAACTCCTTACAGCTCGCGGTCGCTTCCGACCGTGCCTGTAATGGTTAAATTGCCGGGAAGGAAGTTTTCTTCGGTCCCTGCAGTGCGGCAGGTCCTCTCCCACCGGGGATCACACACAGCACCCTGCGATCGCGCTGTGGGGTGCTGCATTGGTGAAATAGGTAGCTCCCTCCCTCTGTCATAACGCTTACAGCCAGCGGTCACTTCCGACCGCGTATGTAAGAGTTAAACTGTAAGGGAACGCTCTGATTGGTCCTAGCCCGGTAGCAGTGACCCTCAGCTGTCTGTGACAGTCTGTTTCTTATCAGTTTCCTCCCACAAATAATACATTTTAGTTTTTTAAGTACATTTCATGATAAAGATGAAAGGTGTCATTAAAAAGTACAACTGGTCACGCAAAAAAATTTAATAAACAAATAAAAGTTAGGCTAATTTTCCACTTTTTTTTTCTTGCCCAAAAAAAAAAAAAAAAGCCAAAAAAGTCAGAAAAAATGCCAATGCATTTTCCTGTGTTTTGTCATTTTTTTTCTTGCTTTTTTTGCCTTTGTGTGGAAACAGCATTTTTGCCCCCTTTGGCAGCTTCCCTGTGGGTGGTTTTTTAAGAATTTTATTGGGTACCAAAAAAAAAGGAAAAAAAAGATGCAATAGGGATGAAAAAAATTGTAGTTAGCGAAATGTTTATTTTTTAGAACAAAATTTTTAGTAATTTTCAAAAAGGGACCAATTTTAATTAATTTTGTGAAACTTATTAATAATGTATTTTAATTATGTGTTTTATAAAGTGTGTTATTTTTTTTAAAACTTTATTTTCTTTAGTCATTATTTAGGTACTACTACTACTACTCCCTGATAGTACCTGATCGCCCCGGGTGTCAGGAGTGATCAGGAGAGATGTGATCATCCTTTGTATTCCTGAGATGCGGAGTGGCTCTCTACAGAAATTAGAAATTCCCATCACTGATTCAAATTTGCCGCTCAGAGTAGTGATTGGCAGGATGGTGAAAGCATATTACCGCTCTGAGCAGCATATATGAATCAGTGATGTGAATTTCTATTCACATCACTGGCTGGCCGTATACAGCAGAGAGATGCGGAGCGCAGAAGAGAGCAGCTCCACATCTCAGCAATATAATGGACGATCACATCAGGTGTCTGGAGTGACACCCGCTGCGATCTGTCCCTTACTGCAGGTACTACTGCTCCCAACATGGAGCACACTCTGCTTCATTCTGGGAGTTGTAATTCCTGTACTAATAGACAGATCGCAGTGGGTATCACTCCTGACACCCATTGCGATCCTCCTGTATAATCTACAGAAGTCGGCGGCAGGGCCGCACTTCTCCCTCCCTTGCCCGGCACTGTACTCTGTGATGTAAAGTTCCCTTCCCATCATGTGATTGTCCGGAACCATCTGGCCAATAAAAGCTCTGAGCGGAAAATATGAAAACTGTGAAAAGGGGATGTCGATAGATACCTGTGATGGAAAATGAATACACAATTTGAAGGCATTTACTAATAAATGCTATTTTTGGGGGAAAATTCCACAAAAACTGCATCATGAAGATGAGGCAACAATTTTGAGATTTCTGCCTAAAAAGGTTAAAAGAGTATTGTAGGCATCATCTAGGGATCAACATGTACCTATTTACTCCCAGCTAACATCTAACCACAGTGATAAAAAAAAAGCAAGAAAAAAAAAACGCATCCATGCAGTATGTTTCTAGTGGCTCTTTTATATGGGCAGATTTTACAGACTACAAAAATCTACAGCTGAGAGCCTAGCGCCATTCAAACTCACAGTGGAAGCATGTTGCTAACACACAATGAAATCCACCTGTGTGAACGAGCCCTATGGGTAGGAACACATGTTGCAGTTATGATGCAGCTGGAGAGGGGACCTTTCCCTTCCAGCTACATTCACCTCTGCCTTTGGCACATTTTTTGTATTTGCAACATGTTTCTTCCCTATATCTGGAAAAATGCTATGTGTAAAACCACCTTATTACAAGGTATTTGCAAAAAAGAATGAGAATGTAGCTGAACTGACTTTGCCAACACACATGTTGTTGTTAAAGAACTATGCATCTGTGTTAACAAACTCAGCTCCGCTACATCAGATTTAAATTTGTGCCCTCATGACAGAGATTTCTTTGGGTCCTTGCTTGCATTTTATCGCAGAAGCCAAAAGGTATGCCCATCAAGGATGCAAGTATATGAAGTACATATGGCAGAGCCAGATGCTTCCACACAGATGTATATTGCTTCAATAAAAACATCTGGATTCATCTGGCTCTATCAGTATTACAAGACAGAGTTCGGGTAAAAAGACCACTTGCTATGTGTAGGATTTGAAGCTGAATCAGGTCTACAGGTAGATAAGCAACATAATACGATAAGAGGGCATAAGTCTTAAAGGGGTACTACGCCCATAGACATCTTATCCCCTATCCAAAGGATATGGGATAAGATGTTTGATTGCTGGGAACCCCCATGATCTCTCCTGCAGCACCCCGTGTCATCTGCTGCATGGAGCAAAGTTCGCTCCGTGTCTGATGACGGGGGATACAAGGGCCGTAGTATCGTGATGTCACGACCCTGCCCCCTCGTGACGTCACACCCCGCCCACTCAATACAAGTCTATGGGAGTGGGCGTGACGTCCGCATTGAGACTTGCATTGAGGGGGTGGGGTTGTGACGTCACAGTACTCTGGCCCCTGTATCGCCTGTCATCAGGCACGGAGCCAACTTCGCTCCGTACAGCAGATGACATGGGGTGCATCAGAAGAGATCGCGGGGGTCCCGCCGCTGGGAACCCCGACTATCTCTCCTGCAGCACCACGTGTCATCTGCTCCTTTGGATAGATGTGAAGATGTCTAGGGGCGGAGTACCCCTTTAAGCAATAACATTGTAAATTAATAGCATTAAACCTTTGGGCTAGTTCTCTTTAAACCATACTGTAACTTACTTTCCTTATTGTATATCACATATTGCATAAGTATACTCATGTATGCTCACTCACCTTATGTGCTTGACCTTCCTGGGCCCTTTTACCATCCCAGGCCCATCCTCTTTTTGTAAAGTAATTGACTGTAGCAAATTCAATAAGTGCTGAGAAAACAAATGCATAGCACACTGCCATAAACCAATCCATTGCGGTGGCATAAGCAACTTTGGGAAGAGAGTTCCGTGCACTTATACTTAACGTTGTCATTGTCAAAACAGTGGTGACCCCTAAAGACAGAAGATAAGTGATCAGACAAATTCTAAATTATGCTACAAGGTACAATAAATTGGAATCTGTCACATCATGTTATATAGTGTAACTAATCACAATGCCAAGAAGAGTTAAAAACACCTTCATAGTTATACTTTTAGATTTAGGAACTTCCGTTCATGAGCTGAGCAATTTGAATGTTTTTCACATATGAATAAAAAAGGAGCAGCAAGCACAGAGTACTGACCACCTCAAGTACACAGCACTACTATCACTTATAGCAGTGTTTCTCAAGCGCGGTCCTCAAGCACCCCCAACAGGTCATGTTTTCTGGATTTTAGCCTTTCACAGGTGATATAATTATGGTCAGTAAATCAGGCATCACCACAATTACATTAAGGGCACATTCCCACTTGGCGTTTACGCAGCGTATTTCACGCTGCACAAAATCTGCAGCAGCAGCGGGAAATCCGCTGCGTATCCCTCACTCAGCATACACACAAGGCTTTCCGGCGGCAGCCCTATGTGTGTAGTGAGTTTTGGAGGGCTGTGTGCCGGCATGACTGTGACGCGTGGCTCCACCTCCAAAACTCACTGCACACATCGGGCTGCCGCTGGAAAGCCTTGTGTGTATGGTGAGAGATGGATACGCAGTGTATTTCCCGCTGCTGCTGCAGATTTTGCGCAGCGTGAAATATGCTGCGTATATGCCAAGTGGGAATGTACCTTTACTGTGAAAGACTGAGGAAATCCTAAAAACATGACCTGTACTTGAGGACTGCACTTGAGAAACACTGTCCTATAGCACACAACATAGAGGCTGCCAATTAAATTTAGAGGTACATTTACATGTGTTTTCTGCTGTAGATTTTCCTACCTGTTGGGGGAGATTTATCAAAACCTGCACATAGGAAAAGTTGCTGATTTACCTATAGCAACCAATCAGATTGCTTCTTTCATTTTTGAAAAAGCCTCTGAAAAATTAAAGAAGCGATCTGATTGGCTATGGGCAACTCAGCAACTTTTCCTCTGGACAGGTTTTGATAAATCTCCCCCGTTGGCTCCACTTTCTGCTTAGGTGCATGTAAATTTGCTTATCTCACAAGCAGAAGTTCACAGTTAAAGGGGCTTTTAGACCCAATCTGGCAGTATGATCAGTTACACCATGTAAAAACAACAGACTACATTCAACACCCAGTTTAAAAAGGCTTATGTAGGGGAATAGTGGCGCAACTGCCCATAGCAACCAATCAGATTGCATCTTTCATTTTTTTAAGAGGCCTGTGAAAAATGAAAGAAGCGATCTAATGAGTTGCTTTGGGCAACTGCACCACTATTCCTCTACACAAGTTTTGATAATCTCACCAGAGGTCTGCCGATAAAAGAGTCTTTTGTTTTCCGGGAACATCATTCTCGTCCATTGACTGTTTGCTGTGACAGTTCAACTTTATATGATTAAATTGGACTGACTTACAATACCAGACACAGAACATGGATTAGTAGAGCCTTTTTATTTTTTTTTACATTTTGGGCAATTCAAATTAGGCTAAAGTCTTCACTTTATTTTATTTTTTTTGCAAAACGCCAAGAAAAACACCAATTCTGCCGCATGGAGTTTTTTGGCAAAAAATGCTGCAGCCAGATGTTAGCTGTGAACAAATTTCTAATTCCACTCTTTTTTCACTTTGGCGTTTTTTTAATCCTGTTGCCGCTTTTTCCCTTTTTTTTTTGCGTTTTTTCAGCTCCTTGGCGTTTTGAAAAAAACACTGTATGTCGCTCAAACCGGCGTTTTTAGTCAAAATCGTGGAAACGCCAAGAAAAACGATATATGGGGTTTATCTTTGGCGTTTTTTCCAGGCGATTTTTAATCTTTTTTGGACTTTAGCGATCCAAAAAAGTGATGGAGATACCTGTTTTGATTAAAATCTCGTA